>NW_028221402.1:182355-184855 GCF_014529385.1 Adiantum capillus-veneris | reverse complement strand
TGATGTGGGGGTTGTCCAACCGAAACGCCTATCTCTCAACAAGGGTCTTATGTCCTTGTAATCATTGCATACATGATGTGTAAACAAACAAGACACATTTCTTTGCAGCACTCGCGAATTTGGCGAGTTTGAACCATCTATTATAGATCAATTTATTGCCAATTACAACTTGTTGGACTTTGGCACTCGCCAATAGGCAGCAACTTGCAACCCAATAGACGTGTTTGCAGGTGCTTTACTCAAGCAGCATACATGAGGCCACAAGATGCAGCCTCTGATAGCTCGAGGGTGATCATGTAGAGCATATTCCCAAATGAGGCTATGTTTAAGACCAAGATCGACAAAATTGTTACCATATACATGTGGTAGTGATGTGTGTGAACACACTAGGACCGCCGGGGCATTTTTTCCCTCTTTAGGAGGTTTTTTCCCCCGTGCATTGTATATACGCCCATCACTCTAGGGCTATCTATCTTTCCATTGCGCACTAAGTAACACACTCTCTATTGTGTGCCTTGAGCTTCCTTCGTCTTCTCCAAGCTGTGTGTGTTTCTCTGCAACCCTAATTCCAACAATTGGTATCAGAGCAGGTCACGTCCTCCCGGGCTTAGTCGCCAGCTGCTCCAGCACACGCCTGCTCACTTTCTCCGATTTCAGTGAGCTTTGGCGAGCGTTCGCAGGTCGACATAATTTTGGGAGAGCTCGAAGAGCGTGGTCTGCTCAGAATTTTGATTTGGGCTCATTCGGCCTCCGTTTCCACTACGGGCAGTATGCACAGGCTATTTCGTCATTTTGTGCAGATTTTTGTCAGTGCCGTTTCTGCATAACAGGTTGCCTTATAGTTTCTACGGTTTGTGCTATATAGCACAAGTTGTTCCCGCTCCATTTCTCCTATTTTCGGGGCAGTTTTCACATCAGGTGCAGCATTTACCATGGCTGACAACAACAACACAGATGTGTTCAAGATGTTTGCTGCTGAGGACAGGTTGGATGGGGACAACTACCCTATGTGGGCTTATATGATGCAACACGTTCTTGTGTCAAAAGGTGTCTGGAACATTGTGCAGGGCATTGATGTACGTCCTGGTTCTGAAGATGTAGGCGATATTGAGGATGTTGCAGGTCTTGCTGCAAGGATTGCAGCTGTTAGAGTTGTTTTGCCTACAGCAGAAACAAGCTCGTTGGATGTAAGGATGCGCAGGCTCATGCATTGATTGCGTTGTCTGTGAAAGCGCACCATTATTCCTCACATCCGTTCAGCAAAATCTGCAAAACAGGCTTGGGATATTCTAGCAGGTCTTTATGCAAGCCGCAATGAGGCTAAAATTGCTTTGCTGCGTAAAGAGCTAGAGTCGAAGATTATGCATGAGGAAGATGATATGGACACTTTCCTTGCTAGTGTCAAGGATATCAATGAGCAACTCATTTCTGCAGGTGAAGTCATTTCTGACAGTTCCCTTGTGCAGACTGTTCTTGATGCCTTACCAGATTCCTACCAGACTTTTGCTAGTACTTGGAGACTGATGACCCAAGGAATCCTGAAGTTGTCAAGTTTGATGCATTATGCACATTGCTGTTGCAAGAGTCACTTTCTAGAAAAAACAGGACTAGGCAGCGTGCAGTTGAACAGGCTTTTATTGCTTCTCAAAGAAAGGGTGGTAACAGTAATGCAGCCACTTCTTATGGTTCTGCTGCGAGTGGCAAAAATTATGTTCTAATGCTTCTGCTGGCAGCACTTTCGTCTGGCAATTCTGGTGATAAGGGCAAAAGAAGATGCGTTGCCATTATTGTAAAGCCAATGATCACTTGATCAAGTCGTGTCCTAAGTTGAAGGCCAAGAGGCTAAGAAGAAAGAGGGTGGTTCCACTGCAAATGCTGGTTCCACTACAAATGCAGCCATTGTTGAGTCTTCTGTGAAAGGAGATTGTGATGCTGATGTTGATGCAGAATGGGCTTTTAGCGCAGAGTGCACTTACAATCCTGCTGTCCATGATGCATGCTTGTCAGTTGCTGCAGATTCACATGTGTGGTATTTCGACAGTGGTGCTACAAAGCACATTACCTCACATCATGAATGTTTACCTCTCTCGAGTCTGTCCCTCATGGGAATTCAGTCACTTGTGCCAACAACGCCTCTTATCCAGTTCAGGGAGTTGGAAAGATTGTGCTCACTGCTGCTAATGGCAGTTCCTTCACACTTGTTGATGCACTTTATGTACCTGGGATCAAGAAGAATCTATTGTCTGTATCCGCACTTGCTAGACTTGGACTTGTAGTCAAATTTGTGGATGACAGATGTACAGTTCATGATCTCAGTTTTGGTGATGAAATTGTTGCATCTGGGCTTTTGTGCCGTGGGCTGTATAAGCTCACTTTGTATGACAAGTGTGGACAAAATTTTGCAAATGCTGTTGCAGATTCAAGGGCTATTTCAGATGCAAAACTTTGGCATGCACGTTTTGGTCATCTGAATTTTTGCCAGTTTGCTGCGTTTGCAGAA
>NW_028221402.1:178802-182155 GCF_014529385.1 Adiantum capillus-veneris | reverse complement strand
AAAAGGGTACTCAGATGCAGGTGGACATATGCTCAACAATTGCAAAAAAGTGCAATATTTTACGGCCAATGGAGGTCAACATCAATGGAATTAGGTGATAAAGACAAAGCCAATGCAGATAAAGTTCAACCAAAGGATGCTGCCACAACAAATTCAATCACTACAGAAAAAAATCCTAAGAAGATCAAGTGCAACATTGTTGGTGAGAACGCAGAAAAGTTGTCAAGATAAGTAAAGCTAGATTTCAGTTAGACAAGAACCTCATGTCTTTTTGCACTTGGAAAAGATGTGGCCAACCACAGCTGGAAGATGATCCTGAATGTGTGATCATATCAGGAAACAAACGAGCAGAATGTTGGGGAATCATCTCCACCACCATTGAAATAAGTTCACAAATCATCTCAGCTCAATTCCATGTGATCACAGTAAATGTCTTTTTGCACTTGGAAAAGATGTGGCCAACCACAGTTGGAAGATGATCCTGAATTTGTGATCATATCAGGAAACAAACTAGCAGAATGTTGGGGAATCATCTCCACCACCATTGAAATAAGTTCACAAATCATCTCAGCTCGATTCCATGTGATCACAGTAAATGTCTTTTTGCACTTGGAAAAGATGTGGCCAACCACAGTTGGAAGATGATCCTGAATTTGTGATCATATCAGGAAACAAACGAGCAGAATGTTAGGGAATCATCTCCACCACCATTGAAATAAGTTGACAAATCATCTCAGCTCAATTCCATGTGATCACAGTAAATGATATGCCAGACGACATCATCATGGGAATGCCAATGGCCCAGGTGATGCTAGAGATACAAAGTTTAAACATGACGGAGTCTTCAGAGACAACCAATAATGGAGAGCAAAACTGGTCACCCGCGGACGACAACACAAAGTCCTCAAGCACAATTCAAATGGAGACTGATGCCAAAGCAAATCTTATGGAAGATGATTCATCTCCATCAAACAGAACTTCAGAAGAGCTTAAAGCAAATAAGGCAATAGAAACTACAGATCAAACAGAACAAAGAGAAACCACGATAGCTATTGAGCAGAGAATTCCATCAAAGCCAGAGGTAAAAAGAGATAAATCTTGCAGACAAAGGTAAGGCAAAGTGGACCCTCCACCGATTAGCATAAAAGGTGTGACATCACATGCCTCTACATCAAAGAACCCTCGTGGATCAGCTTCTTCAAGTGAGTTAAGCTTTCAAAACTTCAAGTCAATTGTGAACCAACTAAAACCTTTGAGGAGACACCCAAAAAAGCAAAGATATATCAGCCGAAGTACTCAAGAAAGCAAAGGAAAGTCAAACAAGTGTTTGTTCAGAGAAATTTAGTTAAGGCCAATGATCCGGTTTGGATTAAAGACAAGAAATCAACACATGAAGACAAGCACATGGGATGGATACCATCACAATGGAGCTTAAAAGAATAAGAGTATTATGGAGGTAACAGAGAGATATGGGCTAGGGTACCTAAGAAGCAGGTATACAACAGAACAACATCGAAAGATGTTGAAGTCTACCACAACCCGCAAGAGGATATAGAACAAAGACGGATCTCAAAGAATGTTCCTCTTGGAAAAGGACACAGGGTATACAAAGATTTGGCTACCAGTCAACCATAAGCCAACTGCAACTACACCAGACCTGCATGAATATCTCAAGAAGTGAGCAAGACCTAAAGTTCAACAAAGTCAACAATGGAGATACAAAGGTCATCAAGGGATTTGGATTTCTAAGTCTTCCAATTCTCCAAGTCAAAAGCCAGATGCCGACATTGAACATAGGCCTACAACAACATCAAAGACTCCTATCAACAGGCCTAATTGGAGAATCAAACAGATAATGGAGTCTTCACAGTCAAAGAAGGATGACCCAATCAATGAGAATACAAATTCAAAGATGATAAAACAGGTATGGCAAAAGAAACCTTCAATGCCAGCATGGTCCTTCAGTAATCCTCTTTTTGAGGATTCAAGCTTACGTTTACCTGAAGAAATGTTTGTAGTAATCACAAGAATGTGAAAAGTCAAGTCGCCAGGGTGCAAAAAACACTCTTTGGCATAGTCAGAGTCGGGCTTCTAAGCCATAAAATGAGCAAAGCATTAGTCCCAAAGCTTCAAGTCATTTTAAACTCTGTGTTAAGAGTCGTAGTTATTAGGCTTACGCTCAAGCTGAAAGAGTGGAGCATCTCTAAGTCATGTTGCTCATGCTGGATGAGATGAGCATAAGAGTCGAAGTCTATTAACTTACAATTGGTGGAGTGTTGTAGAGTCCAACACTCACGCACAGTAAGATGAGAGCACATATCCTCGTCAACGAAAACCATTCTTAAAGGGGTGCTAGCTTGCAAAGCCATGTCATATGATTTTATAGCTACAATATCTTTCTAAAGAACCCCTCAAAATCATTCTTGCCCAGCATATTGTTTCCCATGCATTTTTGTGTATGCATAAACAGGATGGCCCATCATTGGACATATGCATTAGACACTCTTTTTTTCTTCCACATATGCACCTTGAGTAAACTGCAACAGGCAAACCAATGTTCCATCATGCTACCCTTTCATATTTGCTGCCTTTTTAATTCCATAGTTATCAGCAAATAATCCCTTGAGTACTCTATTAATATTTCCCATGCTAATAAGTACTCCAATAATGTGCTTATCCCAAAGGCACTTTTTTCCCACTGGGTTTTTTCCCTTTGGTCATCAAGGTATTAGAACTTAATTTAGAACCTCATCATCCCTTTTACATACTTTTCATAAATAAACATCAGCCTCATCACCTTATGCTATTACAACATACAAATGCAACATCATCTCTCAAACTAGACATATTCAGACCAATGAAGATGCTGCAACAAATTGAACCTCATCAACGAATCCAATGACAAAATGAAGACGATGAACCCATCAACAACCAATCAAAAACTTCCCTGGCCTCCACGGACACTTTTCAACAGTGCCCGAGGACGGGCACTAAAATAGGAAGGGGGGAATGTTAACTGAGCTGCTAAAGACCGAAGACGTACGAATGCACATTGAGGATGAATGCAGAGAAGCAGTAAAGATTGGAGTTACACATTTTCCATGTTTTCCCAAAATGTTCATGTATTGTAAATTCTTGATTTATTTAAAGCCATTGTAATATTTTAATGTGTTACGGGCTCAATGGGAGTTCCAAGTTGTAAAGAATAGGTCACTTACTGTGCCTAGGTTGCAGATTCAGTAAGTGGTGAGCCTAAAGGCCTTGGGCGCCCGGACATTGCGTATTTTTACCCTAGGTATATAAGGCAGTGTGTAAAAGAAATTAGGGTTCTCAAGTCATTTGTGAAGAGCACT
>NW_028221402.1:113802-173802 GCF_014529385.1 Adiantum capillus-veneris | reverse complement strand
CAACCCACCATGCAGGCGGTCTTGTCGTGTAAGCAACTCATACATTACAAAAAAACTCCCACTGAATGCAGCCCACCCAACCTTAATACCCTAGGAAACCTTTTTAGCTTATGAAAAATACAAAACAGACAGTAGAAAAAGTTTTGTCCATGTAAAGTAGGTTCTTACATCATCGTTTTCTAACAGAAGCCTTAGTGGATGTAATGTCCTAAATTCTAGGTTGTGTTTGAAGATTTTTTTTTTCTCTCTCTCTCTCTCTCTTATGATTGGCTAACACTCTCTCTAAAGCAGCGACGCCCTCCAAATAAAAGTGATTGAAAGAGAAACAAAATCCCCAAACTCAAGGGGCTATCTATCTTGGTTATACGAGATGTACTTCAAGTGTTCAACATCTTTCTTAGTTTCAACCAAACCATCGGATAAGCAAAGGTCCCACTTCAAACAATGTTATTCAATGGTATATACATCTGAGACCTTTTAGCCAGCTAGAAAAAACAAGCAAAACAAATGTGCACACTTGTCCTATTACAACTTGAAAGTCGAAATGTAAAATTCATACATCTTGACCCACAACATTAAAGGAGGCAATGCCGAACCTCCAGAAGAGAGTAAGTCGGTTTCAACTAACGAGCAAAGCAAGTGTGTAAAATACACTTAGTCAACTACATCTCCACTCATAAAAAGTGCCATGATGTCTTCCATAAATTTGGTAGAATCTACCATGTCCAAGAGAGTAGCAAAATCACCCAAGTCTGGATCTCTCCATCCGAGTCAGTTAAGGTATCTCTCCTCCCAAGTAATCACTAGAATAGTCATGCATAACACTCCCAACCCTAAGTCCTTTGGAATCATTATCAAGAGTTCCTAAATCAATAGTTGACCCAAATTAAGCAAGAAGGTCTACAGTGACGACGACAGCTTGTACTCCCTCTTTGTTCCCTTCATCTATACGCATCTCATTACTCTCTACTACTTTGAGTGCACTCTTAACATACAAGGCTCAATCTCCAGTTGTGGATGTGAATGTAGACCTTCTTGCTCAATTTGAGTCACCTATTGATTTAGGAACTTTTGATAATGATTCCGAAGAACCTAGGGTTGAGAGTGTTATGCATGACTGTTCTAGTGATAACTTGGGAGGAGAGTAGACCTTCAGTGACTCGGATGGAGAGGTTCTAGACCTAAGTGATTTTGCTACTCTCTTGGACATCGTACATTCTACAAAAACTTTGGAAGACATCATGGCGCTTTGTATGAACGGAGATGTAGTTGACTAAGTGTATTTCACACACTTGCATTGCTCGTTAGTTGAAAACTGACTTACTCTCTTCTAGAGGTTTGACGTTGTCTCCTTTAATGCTGCGGGTCAGGATAAAAGAATTTATGTTTTGACTTTCAAGTTTGAGTGGGATGAGTCTGCATATTTGTTTTGCTCGTTGTTTCCACGTGGCTACAAGTCGCAGATGTATATACCAGCAAAGAACATTGTTTAAAGTGGGACCTTCGCTTATCCGATGGTTTGGTCCCAACTAAGAAATGTGTTGTTGAATATCCAAAGTACAGATCGTCTAACCAAGCTCGGTTCGCCTCTATGGTGGGTTGGTTAGGGGAACCGTCCTATAGCACAGGATACCCACTTCGTGTGAGTTGAACCTTTCCGTTACCTTTTAGAGGTTGAGAGAGATTTTCAAATTGAGTTCCAAGGTTGGGTGTAGGAGATTAGGAAGAATCTCTTGATTGATTGAATAAAATAAACATCAAGCCAATAGCCCTATCTATGAGTAAAATTTAGCTATTTGAATCTACACTAAATAAAGTGATGTTTGTAAAATTAATTTTTCCCCAAAGAGTGGGGCTATTATCACCGCCGGATTAGGCTTTGTGGATTCCCGTCCTGTATCTAGGGCTCAAAGAAAATGCTTAAAGAGTTAGGAAGTTTTATTTCTTGAGCGTGGACATAGCATCACGGTGGACAATAGTGCTAGGCTTGTGATGAGTGTGTGTTATTCGACCGGCTCCCTTGAGCCTATGACAAGCACGCTTAGCAATGCTACCTGCACTCAATTCACAGCCCTTGTCTGTCGTGATTCCTTTGTGGACGGGTGTTTTGTTTCTTGAGCATGAACACAGCATGAGGGTGGCGATTGTCACAAACTGGTGACGTGGTTGCCAGGTACACACACACACCTTCCCTTTGATGGACAGTCTTAGAAAAAATGCTGATGTGGTAGGTCCGATAAAATGCTGACGTGGCATGGCTGTACGGCTGCCCCTGCAAAACGCAGCGTGATTCACGGACCTGTACGAGATTTTTGCTTTTTGCGGTGCTGAATACAATGGCAGGCAAAAATTTTGGACTTGATTTTTGGCTACGCAAGTTGCACGCGCGCGCACACAAGATAGAGAGAGAGAGAGAGAGAGAGAGAGAGAGAGAGAGAGAGAGAGAGAGAGAGAGAGAGAGAGAGAGAGAGAGAGAGAGAGAGAGAGAGAGAGAGAGAGAGAGAGAGAGAGAGAGAGAGAGAGAGAGCTTTTGCTTTATTTTTTAAAGCTTTTAACTTTGAATCTTTTGGGGCTCTGCTTTTGGCATCCCTTGTATTGAATAAATAAGTGGGCAAGCCTCCCACTTCTCAGAGCATCTGGATGCAGAGTCTCAAAGTGAGAGCCTGATACTCCCTTGTACTTTGAGTTACAGATTAGTACAAAAGGAAATATCAAAAGGGGCGCCAACCTTTGGGGCCAATATCCCTAGGCATGGAACTCCGTCGGGCCAGTGTGGAATCAATTGTGAACTTTGAACTGTTTTGAAGTGAATTCTTGTCATGTTGCGGTAGAATCTTGACTTGGAGTGTCCAAATCTGCTACAGTGGTATCAGAGCATGGCCGATTTCTCCTTTTTACACGGCACTTATGGATTCAAACAGAGATCAGTTGAATTCCTCTACATCCGAAGATGCGAAAAGAGATCACAAAGAAGATTCACAGAAGTGCGGCTTGCCTCAGCCTACTTAGGTGGAGCTCGAAGAGATGGAGCATCGACGATTGATCAACGATGCAACAAAGATGCTGTTAAATGTTGCTTAGGACCCAAAATTTGCAAAATTTATGAGCCATACCTCCTTCGATGAGGTGAACTCACAGTGGCGGCAAACCACATAACCACCCGTCAAACCGGTGTCAGGAGTTTTTTTGAGCAAGGGATTGCGCATATGTACATACACATGCATGGTGCATCGAATAAAGGATTACCCAATTTTCATAGCCAGGTGGTTACGTGGGGCCCACATGTGTACGGTAGGACAGCATGTACATAGTGCAGCGATTTTCACTATTATCAGTACTAGTGTGTTTTTTCTACAATAAGGAGGAGTTGGTAGCGCGTAAAACTTCTCGAGGAAGCTATCCGCGGGTCGACGACATGAAGTAAGCAGGTGCGTCAGATGGCATCTAGTGGCGTCAGGAGGCCGAACGGGGTCAAGACTTGCACGCGGATGAGGACGGACACAACGTGGGTGTTTTCTTGTGAGAGTTATGCAGGAAGGTCATCATTAGGACCACTTTTTAGGGCCACTATACATGGTGGCGAGATGCATTATTGAAAAAAAGATGAGTGCCAGGTGTGTGAATGATGCAAAAAGGTGACAACTATGCACTGCGAGGTCAGTTTTTGGCCTGTTCGGGGTCCATTTGAGGTCATCTAAAAGGCCAAGGGTGCCCAAGTAATAAAGCTAAGTGTGGGAACTGAAAAAACAGAGAGAAGACCAGAAAAAACGTGGAGAAGAGAGGAGGAACAGCCGCAGGTGTGTTTTTGCTCATTTTGGAGCTTGTTTTGGCCGTAAAGTGCTCATCCGAGGTCGGATTTGAGCACTTTGACATTGTAGACTGGGGTTTTGGGCCGTTCCGGACGCGATGGCGCTGTCCATTTTGCCAAATTCCTCACTCTTTTCCTGCTGTTTTTCTGTGTAAGTTTCTCCCATGAGCGAAGTTTCCGCTCTAGTTTGTGATTGTATCTGGCTTATTTTACCCATATTGTGTGAGCTATTTGCCCCATTGGTGTTGGCCCAAGCTCAATTGTATCTAAACATCAGAAACTCTCCTCTTTTGAGCTGAGTTTTTTTGGGTGTGTGTGTGTGTGTGTCTCTGTGTGGAGTGGGCAAGTGGATAATCTCTCTCCTCTCACTCCATAGGTGTGTTTCTTGTCTCGGCCAGGTGTGTTGTGTAAGCCGAGTGGTTCCCCCTAGTGTGTGTGTATATCCTTCCAAGAGTGTGTGTCGGGTCGTTATAGAGGCACTGTGTGTGTTTTCATCCCGCTCACATTCTTTTGGTGCCCCCACTGAGGATCTTCTTCGAGTACCTTCTGCTTCGAGCTTCGAGCTTCGAGCTTCGGGATTATAGGTTGCAGATTACAGGTTACAGGTTACAGGTACAGGTACAGGTGATTCACACTGATACAGGTAGCTGGAGTACAGTGATATACTAGCAGTGATGTCACTTGCAGTTGTTGTGGGAATGCATCACTTGGCGCCTATTTGAGCGCATTGTCTGCTGGATTGTACGTTACTTGTGGAAACTGCCATTGTACGCATTTGTGGAGCCATACTTGGTTGTATTTGGCAGTCCCAGCCATTTCTGAGACTTGGTCTAGAAGATAGTCATTTCTGAGACTTGACCACACGCGATTTGCATTAGCCTTCGTGTGAGGGTCGATAGCGTGAGGTTTTTATTGAGCTGAGGGATTCTCAAATGTGGAGATCCTTTCGGTGATACAGGTAGCTGGAGCACCCTTTTTGTGACCTCGCCATAGGCTATGTACTAGTGATTCCTACTTGATGCTCGGGTTCTATTGTTGACAGTTTATGCATACATAGACAGTCTATATTTTGGGTTCCTACTGCTCTACTTCTGGGGAAACTCTGTCGAAATTTTCCCAAGTTATGATGGCTGGTTTTTTGGTATTTTGAGCCATTTATGCTGTTATGCTGCTGAAATTTTGGCAAAATCAGAGGTTGAGTCAGGTGTGCCTTCTTGGGAGCTTCATGGTTGGATTTAATGGATGATCAAAATGGCCCTCATTTCACTCCTTTTCATTTAACTCAAAGAATTCAGATTAATGTTCATGTGTCCAGGAAGATCTTTTTCCAGCAGCGCATAGTCTTTATGTTTGGGCCAAGAAGATTGAGAGAGATCCTGGAATGTCCTTTGCCTGTTGTCATTCCGATGATTAACTATGAAAACTCATTTGATGTGCATGTGTTTGTCCTTATCTAAAGCTGAGCTCCATTGAAGTTTTTGGGGATTGGGTAGTGAAAAGTTTTGGGTTCTTGCACGTGTGTTCGAAGGGGTTCTCAAAGCATCATAATTTGGGTAGCCATGGCTTTCTCTTATCCGGAGTTTCATGGAAGAAGTGATGAAGATGTGGAGGACTTTCTGGAAAAGATGGAGGTTGCCTGCATTAGCAACCAGATTCATGACCCTACGCAAATGTTACGCCTTCTCCAAATTTGTTTGAAGAGTGATGCACGAGTTTGGTCTAAAGCATTTGAAGAGCAATTGCGTGTGGCTGATCCACCTGTAAGGTTGAGTTGGGACAATCTACGAGCAGGGTTGGAAGTGGAGTTTGTGAAGATAGAAGATCCTGACAAGGTGTGGCAAGAAGTACATGCTTTGGTGCAAAAGGAAGGTGAGCCAGTAGATGCGTACATACGTAAGTTTTCATTGGCATGGGAGAGAATGTGCAAGGCTTTAGCACCACAGGTACCCTCGCCTGACATGATGAAGAAGGACAGGTTCTTGGCTGGTCTTTGGGAGAATATACGTTGGAGAGTGGAGCTAAAGAATCCTAGGACATATGAAGATGCACTAGAGGTAGCAAGGAACAAAGAGTGGAAGTTGAGGAAAATGAGCCAGTTAGGGGTGGAGTCTTTGCCAATGAGGTCTGAATTTCAGCCTATAGAATCTTTACAAGGTCGCATGTCAGGGGTTCATCATGAACTAGTGGTTCCTGTTACTACTCAGGTTATGCCAGCAGTGGTCACTACAGCAGTGCAAGATGATGGCCTAAGGCAAGACATGAGGCAAGTGGTTGATTTGATGAAGAATCTCAGCCTAAACATGCTAGGTCAAGTGGGAAATAATCGAGGTCGAGGGAGGTTTGCAAATCAGCAAGGAGGTGAAGAAAGGCCTAGGAATGGTGTTGGACAAAGCAATGGTAGGTTTTGGAGGCAGACGCCCACATGTTATAATTGTGGAGAGTTGGGTCACATCAGCCCGCAATGTGATAAGCCACCAAGGATGGGGGGAGACATGTATCCATTGCCAAGAGAGGTGCTAACTAGGTCGCATGATTATGGCATCGAAATTAAGGGAGATGAAGGAACCAGCGGATTAACCCAGGAGGAAAAGGGAAAGACAAAAGTGCTAAGTGTAGTCACCTTGGAGAAGGCATCAAAGCTAGAGGATACATTAGTGATGCCTATTGGGAAGAGGACCACAGAGGATAAGGAAGGAAGAAGTGCCCCAGGTCCTAGTAAGAAGAAAGGAAAGAGCCATGAAGGCGAGGATGTCAAGGCCAAGAGGAAAAGGAGAGCTCGTCGAAAGTTTCATGTTTCAGATTTTCCACTAGGGGATGGGCAATTAAGCTATGACTTGAAGGAGGATCTGACGAGCAGGAAGGCAGATGTTACTTTTGGGCAGCTTATAGAGATGGTGCCTAAGCTAAAGCGACAGTGGAAGAGGATGGTTAACCCAATGGAGAAAGAGCCAGAGAGAGGTTCAGTGAAGGTGTTGGCAATGGACGAGCTACCAGACATTTGTCCAATAGTAGATGTGTGGCATAAAAGGAAAAATTTGGGACAAGGTTATGTGGATGGCGGAGCCCAAATATGCGTCATAACACACTCATGCGTTGAGAAGATGGGTCTCACAGTGGCTGGGGTGTCAGGTTTTCAGATCAGATTGGCAAACCATCAAAAAGTAAAATGCTTGGGTGTTGTAAAGAGCTTAGAAGTGGAGGCATATGATGCAAAGGCAGTGGTTGATTTTCATGTGATGCCAGCAGGGTTGGGAGCATATCCTATTATACTGGGCAGACCATGGTTACGTGCAGTGGGAGATGTTCAAGATTGGCGACATGGTACGATTAGCCTCTATGGAAAGACAGGTACCAAGAAGCTTTATAATATGGACACAAGGAAACGATAAGAGGAGCTTTATGAAGATGAGGATGAGTCTAGTGATGAAGGCTCTTCCACGGTGACAGATGAGGACAGTGATAGCACTACCAGCAGTGATGAGGATGCTGATGTTGCATTTCTTTTGATGGACAAAGAAATCCAGGAGATTGGTTTAGTTGCATTTGCGAATGAGGTTGAAGATGAAAGTGAAGGGCCTTATGAAGTGATTGAAGGGTTGATGCAAACCAAGGTTGAGTTGTCAAAGAAGCAGGAATTAATGACGCAAATGATTAGTGGAGACCTCTCAGCTATGGAGAAGGATATATATTTGCATATGCTGGCTAGTTTTCCTGATTTGTTCATTACTTCATATGAAGAGATCAGAGGGTTCAAGGGTGAAGAGATGCATATAGAGCTGAAAGAAGGTGCTAAGCCAGTGCGGCAAAGGCTAAGAAGGATGGGTCAAGAGCAAATGGAAGCCTTGCGGGAAGAGGTGGACAAGTTATTGAAGGCAGGGTTCATAGTCCCTGTGGAGACCACAGAATGGGTGAGTCCAGTAGTAGTCAGTCCAAAGAAGGATGGGAAGTGGAGGATTTGTGTAGATTTTAAACCCTTAAACGCAGCCACTAAGAAGAACCCATATCCTCTTCCATTCATCGATCAGATCTTGGATTCAGTGGCAGGTTATGAGAGGTACAGTGTGTGTGATGGTTTTTCAGGCTATTTTCAATTGAAGATTGCTCTTAAAGACCGCACAAAGACAACTTTTATTACGCCATGGGGCTGCTATTGCTACACAGTATTGCCATTTGGGTTGTCAAATGGACCTTCCTTCTATCAAGAGAGAGCAAATTGGGTGTTGGAACCATTCATTGGTAGTTGTGTTAAAGCTTTTATGGATGACTTCTGTGTCTATAGCAGTAGGGCTGATCACCATGAGAAGCTGCAGATGGTATTGGCTCGATATGATGAATGTGGAGGACAACTAAATCCAAAGAAATGTCATCTAGCACAGCCAAGGGTGAAGTTATTGGGCCATATGGTGTCAGAAAATGGCATTGAGGCTGATCCAGATAAGGTGAAGTCTATTATTCTTCTTCCATCACCTATGAGTACGAAGCAATTGGCAACCTTTATACACAAAGTGAAGTACATGGCACGGTTTATTCCATTGTCTTCGCAGCTTCTTTATCCATTACAGCAAGTGGCAAAGCATGATCCATTGCAATGGGATGACAAGTGTGAAGAAGTGTTTCAAGAGGTGAAAGAGGTGTTAGGGGGGTTGTCAGCCATGCAGGCTCCTGATTGGGAGAAATTTTTTTATGTAAATCCATCAGTAGGGGATGATGCCATTGGAGCCATGCTATTTCAAAAGGGGAAGGGCAGCCATTATATGAGGCCAGTGTATTGTGCAAGCCGAGTGAAGTTGGTAGCGGAGAGAAAGTTATCGGAAGTAGAGCTAGTGATGGCCAGTGTAATATTTGCTTGTCGACGATTTCGTCATTACTTGCTACCACGGCCTTTTGTTTTCTTGACGAGTTATGCCTTTTTGCCACAGTTAATTAATGGTATTAACATGTCAAATGTGGTGAAGAAATGGGTAATTGAGCTGCAAGAGTTTGAGTTCTCTTTTCTAGTGGAAGATAGTACAAGGGCTACCCTAGCTGATTTGTTGACCTACAAGGAGAATCCCCTTATTGTTAAGGAAGAGGTGGTGAGAAAGGTAGTTGAAGAAGTGCCACAGATCAGCAATGCACATGTGTTGTTCTTTGATGGTTCATACAGAAAGAGCCATGATGCAGCTTCAGGGGGTATAGCACTTTATGATCCAGAGGGGAAGCTAGTATGCAAGAGAGGGTTCAAATTGGATGCGCATAGTAACAATGAGGCTGAATACGCTACATTGGAAGCCGGATTGCACATTTGTTTGAAGCATGGGGTTCGAAGGTTGATCATAAAAGGTGATGCCTTGTTAGTGGTGAAGCAAGTGCTGGGTGTGTGGAAGAGCAAGAACACCTCATTGAAGGAAATGTGCTTTAGAATTAAAGGCCTGTTAAAAAAGTTTGAAGCATGGAGCATCAGACACATTGAACGTGCTCTAAATGGAGAGGCACATGAAGCAACTCAAGGCATGATTGGGGAGCTATTCGTGTTGAGGAACAATTTACCTCTTTATCATGGCCGGGAAAGTTTGGCTCAAGAAGAGGAGTTTTTGCTAACAGGAATCATTCCAAAGGAGATTCAGAAGTCTAAGAAGTATGGCTTTGTGCGTAGAGCATACAGGTACAAATTGATTGGTGATGTCTTATACATGAAAGGGGCTGATCTCGTGTTGAGACGTGTACCTTGGCGGGAGGAGCTTTACAGAGTGTTGGAAGAGAATCATGAAGGCGCATGTGGTGGCCATTTTGCTCTAAAGATCACCTTGCATAAGATTTTGCAAGAGGGGTATGTATGGCCTAGTTTGCACAAGGATGTTCACCATTGGTGTAGGTCTTGCAATAGGTGTCAAGCATTTGGGAAGAGAGTGTTGAAGCCAGAGCTACGAAAAACCATTATGGCGTTTGATGTGTTTGAAAAGTGGGGGATTGATGCAATAGGCCCGTTACCTATCACAAGCAGGGGCAAAAGCTATATTTTGACGGCAGTGGACTATCTTTCTAGATGGGCAGAGGCTATAGCAGTAAAACAGATCACTGCAAAGGATGTGGCAAAATTTGTGTATGATGAAATATGTTGCAAGTTTGGGGTGCCATTAGAGCTACTTTCAGATAAGGGGCCAGGATTTCGAGCTAAACTGCTAGATTTTTTATGTGCAAAGATGAAGATTAAGCACCAGCATACCACTCTTATTACCCACAGTGTAATGGCATGAAAGATTCAATGGTGAGTTGGTACAAATTCTTTCTAAAGTGACAGAGCACCAAGGAAAGAATTGGGATTTGGAATTGCCTAGTGCATTATGGGCTTACCGTACTTCGGTGAAGACAGGTACAGGGTTTACTCCATTTCATTTGGTGTATGGAAAGGAAGCACTATTGCCTGTGGAGGTAGAGTTGCCTGCGGTCAAGATGTTAGAGAAGTTGCTTGGGCCGCCTAGTGATGCATTCAAAGAGAGGCTCTTGCAGTTACAAGAGGTCCAGTTGGATAGGATGAGCGCATTGGAGCATTATGGGCAGATGCAGGATAAGGCTTTGGCAAAGATAAATGAAAAGGTCAAAAGTAAGGGTATCAAGAAACATGACTTGGTTTTGCGCTACAACAGTAAGCTGGACAACACCTTCCAAAAGAAGTTTCAAATTAAGTGGGAAGGCCCTTTCAAGGTAGTGGAGTGTTTTCCAAATGGCACATATCAGCTGGCTAACCTGGATGGTGTTCTACATAAGTCAACGGTAAATGGATTGCGTCTTAGATTGTATCATGCTAGATTGATGATGGTGGAGCAAGATGAGCTGTCTATGGAGCAAGCAATGTTGGTGAAGGATGAGGAGACCTATGATGCGGCGAGTCTCATATCTCTCTTTGCTGCTGCTGATCATGAATGATCTAGCAGGCTAGGGGATGGGCAAATTATGTCAGGAGTTTTTTTGAGCAAGGGATTGCGCATATGTACATACACATGCATGGTGCATCGAATAAAGGATTACCCAATTTTCATAGCCAGGTGGTTACGTGGGGCCCACATGTGTACGGTAGGACAGCATGTACATAGTGCAGCGATTTTCACTATTATCAGTACTAGTGGGTTTTTTCTACAATAAGAAGGAGTTGGTAGCGCGTAAAACTTCTCAAGGAAGCTATCCGCGGGTCGACGACATGAAGTAAGTAGGTGCGTCAGATGGCATCTAGTGGCGTCAGGAGGCCGAACGGGGTCAAGACTTGCACGCGGATGAGGACGGACACAACGTGGGTGTTTTCTTGTGAGAGTTATGCAGAAAGGTCATCATTAGGACCAATTTTTGGGGCCACTTCACGTGGTGGCGAGATGCATTATTGGAAAAAAGCTGAGTGCCAGGTGTGCGAATGATGCAAAAAGGTGACAACTATGCACTGCGAGGTCAGTTTTTGGCCTGTTCGGGGTCCGTTTGAGGTCATCTAAAAGGCCAAGGGTGCCCAAGTAATAAAGCTAAGTGTAGGAACTGAAAAAACAGAGAGAAGACCAGAAAAAACGTGGAGAAGAGAGGAGGAACAGCCGCAGGTGTGTTTTTGCTCATTTTGGAGCCTGCTTTGGCCGTAAAGTGCTCATCCGAGGTCGGATTTGAGCACTTTGACATTGTAGACTGGGGTTTTGGGCCGTTCCGGACGCGATGGCGCTGTCCATTTTGCAAAATTCCTCACTCTTTTCCTGCTGTTTTTCTGTGTAAGTTTCTCCTATGAGCGAAGTTTCCGCTCTAGTTTGTGATTGTATCTGGCTTATTTTACCCATATTGTGTGAGCTATTTGCCCCATTGGTGTTGGCCCAAGCTCAATTGTATCTAAACATAAAAAAATCTCCTCTTTTGAGCTGAGTTTTTTTGGGTGTGTGTGTGTGTGTGTGTGTCTCTGTGTGGAGTGGGCAAGTGGATAATCTCTCTCCTCTCACTCCATAGGTGTGTTTCCTGTCTCGGTCAGGTGTGTTGTGTAAGCCGAGTGGTGCCCCCTAGTGTGTGTGTATATCCTTCCAAGAGTGTGTGTCGGGTCGTTATAGAGGCACTGTGTGTGTTTTCATCCCGCTCACACCGGCACTCAAGAAACCTCCTACTCCAAGGAAGTATACATAGCAAGAATTAGAAGAGGTGATTGATGCATGAATTCTCAGCTTTTTGACGCGCAGAACAAAGCAGGAAAGCACGACAAAAAGAAGAAGAAAGGAACTAACTTCCCGGATTATTTAGGTCGTCAGTCTAGATTTACATCGGCAAGAAAGCAGAAGAAGCATGTTCGATTTGAAGGAGTACCCAGTTCTTCTTCTTCTTCTTCAAGTTCTTCTAGCTCCTCTGACTCGAGCAAAGAAGACAGAAAAGGCAAAAGGGAAGCAAAAAGCAAAGCTTTGAAAAGGGCAAGAAAAAGGCAAAGAAGTCCAAATCTCGCCCAGTTAATGGCAATTCTACAAAGGACTTGTCTTTGGACATTTGGGAGTCTAATGACGACAGCTTTTGTACAAAGACGAATAGTTTTTATAAAGCCAATCAGTATGACTTTCTGGAAGATAAAAGAAAGAAAGTTCGAGAGTCCAAAGAAAGTGGACAATCAATTAAATTTGAAAAGTTTTCTGGATATCGAGATGCTTTGAAGGCTTTTGCCTTCGTTGAGCAGTTTGACATAGCTTTCTCTGGAGTGCGTTACTCATAGCACTTGAAGATTTGGAGGGTTGCCTCTTACTTCAAGGGAAATGCTCAAACTTGGTGGTCCACGCTTCTACTGAACAAGACACCGCTAGTTAAATGGTTGACTCGAGAGTACGAACGCGACATACGAACTGCTTGGAACCATCTTCGGATGACCAAGAAGGATACATTGGACGCTTATTAAGAGAGATTCTGGAGCTCTTTTCTACCAGTCTCTTCATTTAAGAAGATCTCGTTCAAAAAATAGATTAAGCGGTTTACCATGGGTCTTCCTACAAAGATCCGAGATCACTGATTAGAGCAAAAGTCAGATTCCATTCAGGAACTAATGAGTCATGCGAAACGGGGTTTTTCCATTCATTGAGGCAGTTTGACCTGTCCCACATATGAAATCATGACGCAAAGGACCGAACAGACTTTGAACAATGAAAGTAGAAAGAAGAAGAGCGACCCAAAAAAGAAAGAAAAGGATGCACAACCCAAGCTCACTCTTCGGGAGAGAGCTCTCTATATCAAAGAGGGGAAGTGTTTTGAATGCGGGGAAACTGGGCATATCTCCGCGAAGTGTCCTAACAAGGCACCGAATAAACAAGATGAAGAAAGGCCAAAACGTTCCAAAGCAGCTGAGGGACGTGGCAAAAAAGGCAGGTAAAAGTAGAACTGGTATCACATTGCGTGGGGCCCAAACCGAATCATATGAATGAAAGTAGAAAACTTTACAGCTTTTAGTGGGGTGTCAAAGTGAAGGATCAGGAAGCCCTATTTTTCTTTGATGAAGGAGCCAAGGCCAACTTCTTTTCACTTGAATTGGTGGCTCGATTTGGAATTATGCCCGACAGGCTGAGGCCATAGATGGAGGTAGTCCTAGCGGCACCCGGACGGGATGTTTCCATTACACTGATCGTCTACAATGTCAGGGGTGTTTAGGGCACGAGGATTTCTACATAATTCCCTTGGGAGGTTGTGACATCCTACTCAAAATCCCTTGGTACCACAAGAACTACGCCGTGGTTGACTACCAGGTCGAGAAAGCGACTTTGACAAATGAAGGGCTCGGAGATTGTACTTGATGAACTTCAAATTATTTCCTCACTTTTATGGAGGGAACTAAATGATGATTGAAGGTAGAATATGTTTTGATTTGAACAAAGAACACCAAGATTTTCTCCACACTCATGCCGATTGCTTTTCAGAGGGCCTGCCAGGCGAGTTGTCACCAGCTCGTCCTGAGGATCATACCATTAATCTGATACTTAGAACCCCACCACCGAACTGACCACCTTACCATGTAAGCCAAACCCAATGATACACTTGTTTGGGACACATTGTCTCAGTAATAGGAGTGCAGATGAACCCGACCAAGATAGCGACTATCCGTGATTGGCACGATTTGAAGAATGTCCATGAAGTTAGAAGCTTCTTAGGCTTGTGTTCGTACTACCGGCGGTTCATCAGGAAAGTTTGCAAAGGTTTCTTACCCCTTTGCATTTGTTGACATAGAAAGGAGTCCTTTTCTCATGGGGACCCATAAAGGTGACTGCCTTTCAGAAATTGAAACAAAATTTGACTATAAGACTAGTTTTGACTGCCGGATTTGCAAAAGTCATTTGAAGTATATTGTGATGCTTGTGGTCATAGTCTAGGTGCGGTCTTAATGAAATAGAATTTGACTACAAGAACAGTTTTGATTGCCGGATTTGCAAAAGTCGTTTGAATATATTGTGATGCTTGTGGTCGTAGTCTAGGTGTGGTCTTAATGAAGAAGGCCATTTCATTGCCTATGACAGCCGATTGTTTTCAAGGCCGGAATTGACAGTACAGAAAGAGGAGATAGTAGCAAAATATTCTATTTGGGATGGCTACTTGATGGAGAAAACGATGTTGTTCGTTACACAGCCCTTGAGGAAAAAGGTTCTAACCGAATGCCACCGTCCACCTTTTATGGGTCACCTTGGCATTGCTACCACCTTGAAAGGGGTAGAGGGATACTTCTTTTGGCCGAGACTCAAGAAGGATGTGGACAATTTTATACGCAATTGCTTGGTATGCACGAAGGTCAAGTTTTGACAGGCATAAAGCACAGGGATTCTTACAACCTTTACCCATCCCCACCCGCCCCTGGAAAAGTATTGCAATGGAGTTCATTTTTGATCTCCCGAAAACAGAGCATGGGCACGAGTGTTTATGGCCCAGATATTCAGATTGCATGGCATGTCTGAGACGCTTGTCTCCGACAAGGACCCCATGTTCACGAGTTTGTTTTGGATGGCTATTTGGGAGAACATTGGCACGCGGTTGCAGTTCTCGTTGCAAACTGACGGGCAATCAGAGATTGCTAATTCAGTGATACTGGATTTGTTGAAGTCTTCTTAATTGGATCTGAAGACTACTTGGGAAAGGATTTTTTAAACCTTTGGTGGATATGCCTATAGAAACACGATCAACTCTTTGATGGGGAAGGTTCCATTTGAGATTATTGAATTTGCTACGAAGGTTCCACCCTTCCTTAGTATGAAAGATAAGATTTTTCTTTGAAGCCGACCAGTTTACGAGGGACTTGGTCCGGAAGGCTTTGGAGAAATCTCAAAAAAAGGTAGCAGATTGACTTCGTCGCGATTTGAAATTGAAGGAGAACTATTGGGTGCTCTTACATTTTGGCACGACACGGCATGAGAAAGAAAAAGGGAAAGGAGCAGCTTTCTCGAAAGCTTAGCACGAAATACTGTGGACCTTTCTAGATTTTTTGAAAAGATAAATGATGTCTTCTTTGGACTGAAGCTGCTTGATACTTCAAGAATTCACAATGTTTTTCATGTGAGTCTCTTGAAGCCTTTTGAAGGCGATGTGCCCGATGATGGGGAGCCAGATGAACAACCCGAAGTGGACGAAAACGAGCAGATACTTGTTCCAGAATAGATATTGACACAAAAAGATAGAAGGTAAGACGGTTCTTGGTTAAATACAAGACCTACTCCGCATTGGATGCGAAGTGAATGGAGGAGGAGGACCTGGAAAATACTTCTCGGAATGTGAATCTTTACCTTTAGCATAGTCTATTCCAAATGGAACCCCAAACTCAGCTTGGCCGGAGATCTGGTGCTGTGGGTATGCAGAAGAGGGGAGTTACTCCGCTCCTTTGTCAACAGATGCCACGATTTTTGGTACTAGAGTCACTGATGTCTCTTTGAGCTTTAGGGATATACTAAGAGCTACCAGTATTCTGCTATATGACTTTATGAAATGGAATTTTTGAACATGATACTGACTTGTTCTTGAGGTTTTTAAGTGCAAAAATTGATAGACGAAATGACTGTAGTATTTCGGTCTGAATAATATCGATAGACATGGTTGCAATAGGAATTAGTCAATCGCATATCTATAGTGTCTTGAGTGGATCTAGATGTGATGGTGTGAGATCCGAATGAATGTTGAATGTGATTTGTCATGTGATGTTAAGTGATGTCCTGTGATGTGACTATAGATTGGTACATGTGCTAGATGTGTGTTCCTAGTGCATTGGTACTAATAGTTAGTGTCTGCTAAGACAATTTATGGCTTCTATCTGTTTTGCAGGCATAATCGAGGGCGATTACAATTCTTTCAAGAGGGAGGTATGTAACAAACTGGTGACCTGGCTACCCAGTACACACACACATACACACCTTTTCTTTGATGAACAGTCCCGAGAAAAATGTTGATGTAGCAGGTTCGATAAAATACTGACGTGGTGTGATTCACGAACCTATACAAATTTTTTGCTTTTAGCGGTGTTGAATACGGGAGGAGGGCAAAAACTTTGGACTTTTTTTTGGCTACGGAGAGAGAGAGAGAGAGAGAGAGAGAGAGAGAGAGAGAGAGAGAGAGAGAGAGAGAGAGAGAGAGAGAGAGAGAGAGAGAGAGAGAGAGAGAGAGAGAGAGAGAGAGAGAGAGAGAGAGAGAGAGAGAGAGAGAGAGAGAGAGAGAGAGATTTTGCTTTATTTTTGAAAGCTTTTAATTTTGAAGCTTTTGGGGCTCTGCTTTTGGCATCCCTTGTAATGAATAAATAAGTGGGCAGGCCTCCCACTTCTCAGAGCATTTGGACGCAGATTCTGAGAGTGAGAGCCTCCCACTCCCTTGTACTTTGAATTGCAGATTAATAAAAAAAGAAATACCGAAAGGGGCGCCAATCTTTGGGGCCAATATCTCCAGGCACGGAACTCCGCCAGGTCAGTGTCGAATCAATTGTGAATTGTGAACTGTTGTGAAATGAATTCTTGTTGTGTCGCGGTAGAATCTTGACTTGGTGTGTCAAAGTCTGTTACAACGATGGTGCTAGGCATGTGATAAGCATGTGTCATTTGGCTCGCTCCCTTGATCCTATGATGAGCACGCCTAGCAACACTGCCTGCACTCAGTTCACAGCCGTTGTCTGTTGTGATTCCCTTGTGGGCGGATCCTTTGTGTGATGAGCAAGCCATAGTACTCCACTGCTGCACAAGGTTCAAACCTGCAGCCCTTGCCTACCTTGATTATGTTGTGGGCATGAGTTAAACCCCTTGCTTGATGAGCATGCCAAGGTTCAATGATGTATAAAATTCGAAGGGGGGAAGGGTATATTCGAGGAGATTAGTCCTACAAGTAGTGGTCTGTTGCGCACAGGCAGTGGAAGTTGACGCGTGGGTAGCTAACACGGACTAGGGGAGGGGGGTAGAGGAATATCTAGGGGAATTGAGAGAGTAAAGAGGGGGTATTTCTGTACAATATTGAAAGAAGATTAAATAGTATAGTATGTAGTTGTATGTTTGCTCCATTTGAAGAAGCTTAAATAGTACAATATGTAGTTGTATGTTTGCTCCATTTGAAGAAAATCTCAAGTCTTGGGAATTAGCAGCGAAGGTCCGTTGCAATCGGAAAAAAAAGAAAGAGGAAGGATTTTGGGGGAGGAAGGGTGTGTGTGAGAGGGCATCCACGATGGTGGGTGGCTAAGAAGCTTCACAATCTGTAGTTGATATCTCAAAGCTTGTGCACAAGTGGCAGGGAGGGTTCGAAAGTCGCATATGAGTTCTGCATTGGGCCTAGGGAAGCAGACAGAGCTATGTCTTGTCAAGGAAGAACGCAAGGTAAGTGGAAGCTGAGCACGAAGAGAAAAGCTTTAGGACATCCAGGTGATGCAAACGTGGAGGGGTATATTTTGGAGATTATATTAAATAAGGGATTTAATTTTCTTGCTCTAGATCACTCAAAATGCATTTTAGAATTTATTTTTTAAGTCCTCTATCCCTTGCCCAGTTTAAGGGTACCTTAGAACTATTTAGAAGGTCAGGATGCCCTAGAACTCTCTAGAAACCCTGATTTTAGGTCTATGCTTATTAGAATTTGCTGGAAACTATGCATGTTGCCTCAAAACCCGTTGTTTTAGGTTGTTAGGAAAATAAGACATAGCTAAATAGATATCTGAGTAGATTACTTAATGGAGAGAGACAGATTTATATACACGAGATTATAGAGTAGAGAGAGAGAGAGAGAGAGAGAGAGAGTACACACGATATACGTGGTTCACCCAATGTGGGCTACGTCCACGGGAAAGCAGCCACTCAATGGATTTAGTACTTCAAAACAAGAAGTAGTTTACAAAGGGATTATACCCTTAATGGAGCTCCCGCCTTGCTTCACTCTCACCACCTCACACTCACCTTGTTGCATCAACTTCACACTATGAAATGTGTGCAGAAATGGCCTCCTTTTATAGGCCAAAAGGGCTGCCCTCTCTTATGAGAGATAGCCATGTGTAGCCGCCCTTGTGCGAATAAGTCCAAATCGGACCCTCCAATCTGCCCATGTGTGGCCGCCCTTGAGAAGACAAGTCCGCTTTTGAATTCGGCCACCGGCCATCGGACATTGACTACCGGCCACCGGCCAACCGACCGGTTGTTTTCCGACCACTTTCCGGATGCCGTCCGGCCCTAATATTCTGGCGAAAAAGAATATTCCGGAGAAAAAAAAAGTCTCGGGGGCCTCCGCCCCCGAGGCCTTTAAAGTTGCCCCTGATTCGTGTCCGTGAAAATTTTGGTTTCCGGTGAGTGATTTTCCTTCACACACTACGGCTTCTCCTCATAGTGGGGGCCTTACAAATGTGCGCTTTTACCACAGAAAATTACAAGGGTAAATTACAATCTCCCACTTGGAGACTGATCTCCAAACCAAACCTGTGACTGCTTTCCATTCTGGCTTCTTATCCTTGAATGCCGATTGAAGATGAGCAAAAGCTCAACTTCTCCTTGTTGACCACCTTTGTAAACAGGTCTGCAGGATTTTCACTTGTATGCACCTTTCCTAGCTTTAGTTGTCCCTCTTCCAAAAGAGTGCGTATGAAGTGATATCTCACCTCAATGTGCTTTGTTCTTGAATGAAAGGCTGAGCTCTTCGCAAGATGGATAGCGCTTTGGCTATCATTGTACAAGACACAATTGTCTTGTTTGAATCCAAGCTCTTCTAAGAATCTGTGAAGCTACAAAATTTCTTTGCTTGCCTCCGTCATTTCTACATACTCTGCTTCCGTGGTAGAAAGTGAAACCACTTGCTGCAGCTTTGAAGCCCAGCTTACTGCTGTGCCTCCAACCGTGAACACATAGCCAGTAGTGCTCCTTCGAGTATCTTTGTCACCTGCCATATCTGCATCAGCATACCCTTCTAGAAAAATATCAGTTCCTCCAAAATACAAAGCATTTGTTGTTGTCCCTTTTAGATACCTAAGTATCCACTTCACAGCTTGCCAATGCTCTTTACCTGGGTTGTCCATGAACCTACTCACAACTCCCACTGCATGTGCAATGTCTGGCCTTGTCCAGACCATAGCATACATTAGAGAACCTACCGCTGCAGCATATGGAACTTTAGACATATAGGCTATCTCCTCTTGTGTCTTTGGACACATATCCTTCGTTAGTTTAAAATGACCAGCCAAAGGTGTAGAAACTGGTTTTGCATTTTGCATTGCAAACCTTTCTAGTACCTTCTTGATGTAATCTTCTTGAGATAGCTTTATTGTCTTCTTCGTCCTGTCCCTTGATATTTTCATACCAAGTATCCTCTTTGCAGCACCTAAATCTTTCATTGAAAAAGATTTGGACAGCTCCTCTTTTAGGTCTTTGATGTCCTACATGTTAGCACTTGCAATCAACATGTCATCAACATACAACATTAGGATGATGAATTTCGCATCTCCCAAATTCTTCGTGTAGACGCAGTGATCCGAGTTGCATCTTGTGAATCCATGATCCAACATCCATCGATCAAACTTCAAGTACCATTGTCTTGATGCTTGCTTTAAACCATACAAGCTCTTCTTTAATCTGCAAACCATTTTCTCCTTACCTTTTACTTCATACCCCTTTGGTTGAAGCATGTAGATTTCCTCCTCTAAGTCACCGTGAGGAAATGCCATATTTACATCCATTTGCTCGAGATTTAGATCATGAGCAGCCACAAGGCTTAAGACAAGCCTAATTGAGTTCATTTTTACAATAGGAGAAAATATTTCATTGAAGTCAATACCTTTCTTTTGAGAAAAACCTTTTACCACAAGCCTAGACTTGTACCTTTTCTTCCCACCTTCTTCTTCCTTTAGCTTGTACACCCATTTGTTTTGAAGTGCTCGCTTACCTTTACGCAACTCACCCAACTCCCATGTTTGGTTGCGATGTAGTGAGTCCATCTCCACTTGCATGCTCTTCCTCCATTCTTCTTTGGATTCATGTTGCATTGCTTCTTCATATGATTCCAGCTCTCCAGAATCTGAGATCAAGAGATGGTTGAAGGAAGGAACAAACCTTTCTGGAGGTCTACTTGCTCTTGTAGATCTTCGGGGAATATGTTGAGGCTCCTCATTTGGTTGACATTGTTGCACATTGTCACCGTTTGCAGTCCTTGAGTCTTCACCGTCCTCAAGCTCCATGTACTCATCACCTGTTTCTTTTGTTTGTTTTCTTTCCAAGTAATCTTTGTACATATTTTGTTCGTTAAAAATTACATCCCTACTCCTTAAGATTTTACTATCTTCAGGATTCCATAGGCGATACCCAAAGTCTCCTTCTCCATAGCCAATGAAGAAACACTTTTTGGACTTTGCATCTAACTTTGATCTTAGGCTTCTATCTATGTGCATGAAAGCCTCACACCCAAACACTTTGAGAAATGCATAATTCACCGGTTTACCTGTCCATGCCTCTTCTGGAACTCCCCCATCCAATGCCGTTGAGGGTGACCGATTGATTAAGTACACAGACGTACTTACAGCTTCCGCCCAAAGCTCAAGCGGTAGGCCTGCATGTAGCCGCATGCTTCGTGCTCGTTCCATGATTTTCCTGTTCATCCTTTCCGAAATCCCATTTTGTTGAGGTGTCCTTGGGGTTGTCCTTTGACTCCGAATGCCATTGCTAGCACAAAGCTTGGCTGCAATATTCGCCTCCATTGTCGGATCTGAGGCATTTAACCTTGGTACTTGTTTCATTCTCCACAAAGGCTTTCCACCTTTGAAATATGGAAAATACATCGGATTTATTCTTCATGACATAAACCCATGTTTTTCTAGTCGCATCGTCTATGAATGTTACATAGTACAATGAGCCACCAAGTGATGGTGTACTTGCAGGACCCCAAACATCAGAATGAACCAACTCAAGTTTTTTATTTTTTCTTTCATTTCTTGATTTTTGAAATTTTACCCTCTTTTGTTTACCATAAACACAATCTTCACAGAACTCTAAGTCCACTTCTTTCAAACCTGGTAGAAGCTTCTTTGTTTGAAGGATTTGCATTCCTTTGGCACTCATATGCCCAAGTCGGTAGTGCCACACCGCACTGTCAACTTCTATAGTTGCTGCACAAGCTGAAGGTTGCGTGCTAACAGTACACAAGTAAAGTGTACCGACTTTTTCACCCTTGGCAACCACCAAAGATCCCTTTGAGATCTTCCACCGTTTGTTTCCAAATGCAATGTTGTGACCTTCATCGTCCAATTGTCCTGTAGAGATCAAATTTTTGCGAAGACAAGGAACATGCTAACATCTTTAAGCTTCCATTCATTTCCGTTAGCAGTTTTGACAGAAACTGTACCTTTGCCGACAATCTCACAAGCTTCATCATCTCCCAAGTATACATACCCAAAATTACCTTTGGTGTAGTCTTGGAAATGTTGCTTGTGTGGTGTCGCATGGAATGAAGCCCCAGAATCTACTATCCAGGAATTAGACACATTGTCTAATGAGAGAATTAGAGAATCTTTCTCTACTTTACCTGCCACATTGGCCTCCAATGTTGGCTTGTTGTCTTGAGACTCTGTCTCCTTCTTCTTCTTGGACCAGCAATCCTTCTTAACGTGGCCCTTCTTGCCGCAGTTCCAACATTCAAGAACTGACTTTGTGCGTGACTTGCTCCGCCTTGAGCGATCACGACCCTTTTGGTTTTTGAACCTCTCCTTAAGCCTTCCTCTTGTTTCCACTGATAGTGCAACACTTGATGATTCTCCCGTGCTTCTCCTTCGCATTTCCTCGCTTAGGAGAACACCCACAACATCATCAAACTTAAGAGTATTTGTGCCAGAGACAGAATTACTTACAGCCATCACAAGGCTGTCCCAACTATCTGGTAGAGATGATAGTATAAGGAGAGCTCGTACTTCGTCATCAAAATTGATTTTCAATGATCGAAGTTGAATTTTGTTTGTGTTAAAGTCATTTAGGTGTTCTGCAACTGAACCATTCTCTGCCATCTTTAGATTGAACAAGCGCTTCATAAGAAATACCTTATTGGATGCCGATGGTTTCTCGTAGAAGTCGTCAAGTGACTTCATCAAGTCCTCCGTGGTCTTCATTTCCGAAACATTGAAGGCCACCATTGACGCCAAGCTTAACCGGATTGTTCCCAGTGCCTTTCGATCAAGGACAATCCATGCTTCATCTACCATTGTTGCGGGCTTCTTCGCAAGACCGCCTAGTGGCAAATAGAGGTCCTTCTGATAGAGATAGTCTTCAATTTGCATCTTCCAATGTTGGTAGTTTTTGCCGTTGAACTTCTCAATCTTGAGCTTCCCGTCCTCCGCCATAACTCCTACTGAATTCAAGGAATCCTTTCCTTGAGATAATTTAGCTACGAGAAAACCTTGCTCTGATACCAGTTGTTAGGAAAATAAGACGTAGCTAAATAGATAATTGAGTAGATTACTTAATGGAGAGAGACAGATTTATATACACGAGATTATAGTGTAGAGAGAGAGAGAGAGAGAGTACACACGATATACGTGGTTCACCCAATGTGGGCTACGTCCACGGGAAAGCAGCCACTCAATGGCTTTAGTACTTCAAAACAAGAAGTAGTTTACAAAGGGATTATACCCTTAATGGAGCTCCCGCCTTGCTTCACTCTCACCACCTCACACTCACCTTGTTGCATCACCTTCACACTATGAAATGTGTGTAGAAATGGCCTTCTTTTATAGGCCAAAAGGGCTGCCCTCTCTTATGAGAGATAGCCATGTGTAGCCGCCCTTGTGCGAATAAGTCCAAATCGGACCCTCCAATCCGCCCGTGTGTGGCCGCCCTTGAGAAGACAAGTCCGCTTTTGAATTCGGCCACCGGCCATTGACTTTCGACCACCGGCCACCGGCCATTGACTTCCGACCATCGGCCATCGACCATTGACTACCGGCCATCGGCCAACCGACCGGTTGTTTTCCGACCACTTTCCGGCCGCCGTCCGGCCATAATATTCCAGCGAAAAAAAAAAGTCTCAGGGGCCTCCGCCCCCGAGGCCTTTAAAGTTGCCCCTGATTCTTGTCCGTGAAAATTTTGGTTTCCAGTGAGTGATTTTCCTTCACGCACGATGGCTTCTCCTCATAACGGGGGCCTTACAAATGTGCGCTTTTACCACAGAAAATCACAATGGGTAAATCAGGCTCCATGCTTAACATAGGTTTTGTCCAAAATCTTCAGTGTATCCTTATCTCTTTCTTCCCAGCCATGGCCAACCCTCTTGCAACCAAGTTTGAGGGTGAGCACATAGGGTACACGTACAAAGAATCCTCCATGCACGTTCTAAACGCTGAATCTGCCTACAGGCCAATGACCCTTCTAAGGATATTTTCCTGATATATCTTGGTTTTTCTCAATTGAAGGCTACCTCTCCTAATGCAAAGTATATCTGCCTCGCCAAGCTTGGACAAGGAGCAAAACCGTCCCGTGAGATGAATTGTTTCAACAACTTGAAGCATACTCCCAACTTGGCATAAATTGTATGCTTGTAGTGGTGGATTCTGTGTTGCTGATGGGCAATAGACTTACCCAGAGAATGCAGTTTGTTGTGAAAATTTTCCTAGCATATATAGGTCTAGCTTTGAAGAATTTGGCTTTTGTCTTGAGGAAAGGATGTGACATTCGTGGTGTGGAGTACAAGGCTTTCAATTTCTTCTTGCTTTGCAAGTAGAATGTCCACAAACTAAGAGAACTTTTGGTCGATGAAGATCGAGCCTTGCATGTTGAGAGTGCAACCAAAGTAGAAGAGAGTAATTAGATGCATGAAGAGAAAGGGAACAAAGAGACAAAGTCAAACCTCCAGAAAAGAGTAAGTCCGTTTTTAGCTAATGAGAAAAGCAAGTGTGTGAGATACTTTTTGTCAACTACATCTCCACTCATAAAAAGGCTCACCCCCCCTTGTGTAGGGATGTTGTTGACTTTATGGAACACCTCCAATCCCTCAAGTACCTTAGTCATGAAGCATTCAGAATCTTGACAGAATCTTTCATGTCCAAGAGAGCAGCAAAATCACCAAAGTTTGGAATCTCTCCATAAAGGCCTGCTCTCTTTTCAAGTAATCACCAGAATAATCATGCATTTTAAACTCAATCCTAATTCTTTCAGAATCATTATAAGAGTTCCTAGTTGACACAAATTGACCAAGGTCTACATTGACGTCCAGCTGGTGCTCCCTCTACTTTCCCTCCATCTTCGTGCATCTGATTTCTCTCTTCTACTTTGGATGCACTCTCTTCTCAGCATGCAAGGCTCGATCTCCATTGATAAAAAGATCCCTTAGTTTGCAGATATTTTTCTTGCCAAGCAAGAATAAATTAAAAGCTTGGTACTCCACACCACGAATGTCACATCCTTTTCTCAAGACAAGAGGCAAATCCTTCAAAGCCTGCATGTATATGCTCAGGCACTTGTCACAATAGGTCTAGCACATAAAGGTTGTTGGCCACTCACCCTCAATCATTGTTCAACTTTCCATCTCAAGCACATGAAGCCAGTCGCTCACAGAATTCACCTCCGCCCACATTTGTCTATGCTTCGTGCTGAAATATTGCATGTAGCGTGGCTGGCTAGGAAAACTAGGCCCCGATCTTTTTGATCTCTCCTCCAATCCCAACTTCCAAGAACGAGTCACCAGATCACTCCACGCTCTGGTAACGAGGCAGTTGACTACTCGGGTGTCTTTTTGTGCTCATCACATCATATGTCCTAGCATATACAGGCTTGGTTCGGAGGATTTACCTCTTCTCTTGAGGAAAGGATGTGATATTTGTGGTGTGGAGTACAAGGCTTTGGAGATTGAGCCTTGTAAGTTGAGAGTGCACCTGAAGTAGAAGAGAGTAATCATATGCACGAAGATGAAGGGAACGAAGAGGAAGTACCAACTGTGGAGGTTAGTGTAGACCTTGCTCAATTTGAGTCAACTATTGATTTAGGAATTCTTGATAATGACTCCAAAGGACTTAGGGTTGGGAGTGTTATGCATAAATGTTCTGGTGATTACTTGGGGGGAGAGTAGACCTTTAGTGACTAGGATAGAGAGGTTCTAGACCTTGATGATTTTGCTACTCTCTTGGACGTGGTAGATTCTACCAAAATTCTGGAAGACATCATGGTGCTTTATATGAGTAGCGATGTAGTTGACTAAGTGTATTTCACACACTTGCTTTGCTCGTTGGAGAGGAGGAATGGGGAAACACACCTGGCACAAAAAAGACTGCCTCTCTATAGCCCAGGGCATACACTTCACCCCAATCCACTAGAGTTCACCTTCGAAACTCATGATACACGCTAGCAGGCCACCGTCTGCACACACACACACACACACACACACACCGACGCATAAACACACACACTCACAGCTAACCAAGCATTTCAATGCTCATTTCACATCACACAAGGCTTCCGCACATGAAATCACACTCACTTACATTCTGCACACAAAGAAGGGACCTGGGGACACACACATTCGCACCGGCACCGCACACACAAGCAGAAGAAGTAGAGAAGGAGGGGCAAGGGAAACGCCACAAGAGAAATACCATCAAGGCTTCACCACTGCTCAAACACTGTTTACAACTCATTTACATCAAACGGCACACCCACAAGGTTGCCGGGCAAGAAAACACGCACTTGGAGCTTTGGAGGCATACACCTCTGCACAAAAAAGCCAACCCAAGAACTCACACACTCGCTCTATCTCGGCTCTCTGCAGACTCACCGGCTCAAGGCCCTAGCAAGTAGCCTACTATGACAAAAAGCATGAAAAATGTCTTATATAGGGGTGCCCCTTTCAATTTGGGCATCTGGGCTGTGATTGGTCCATCTTGCATCCACATTTGGTAACTTTGGGCGGAGGTAGCCACTCTTGCTTCATATGCTCTCTATCTCCTTTCTTTGCACTTGAGGGGTTGCACTAGGAACATCGCTAGTGTCCCTTGGCATCTTTTTTATTTTTAGTTTTATTATTATTTTTTCCCTTTACTCCAATTGCTCCCTTTCAACCTTTGAATTCAACTTACCTTTGACCATCCTCCTCTTTTCGCTCCCACCTGGCCTTCTCTGACCCCTTGCCAGGATCTCCCTTTTGGACTACCTTTGCTTGGTCCTCTTGGCCAATTCAGAGCTTTTTTGGGCCATTTTTTCTGGCTTGCCCTAGCTCTCTTTCATCTGGCCATACTCTCTCTTTCACTCATAGAAACTAACTGCCCCTTACCACTAGCGACATCGCTAATGGTGAGACTTGCTTTGCTTCCAAAAAGTGGGGGGCCCTCACGGGCATGGGAACCAAACTCTTGTAGGCGCTTTCCATGTCATCAGTGCGCAGTCATCCACCCTTAACCATCGACCGCCGGCTATGGCCACCTGCCACCGAGCGCACCACCAAAAGGCCGCCTGGACTCGCCCCTGCTCGCATGAATAGCGCCGCTTAAAGGGCTGCCATAGCCACCACGAGAGCAATCTCTCTCTCTAGCTTGCATACTCCCTAAGGGGTCACTCCCCTGCTCTTATACCACATGCTTCGCCTTGTGAAACCAAATATGAGTTTTTTCTACCCTCCACGTGGCACATCCCAAGCTTTCAAGTCTCCAAAGCTTCAAAACTTCAAAAAAGCATTAAAAATTCCCCTTGAGTACCAGTTTTTAAGCCCTCCCAGTTCCTTGCTTAGTGATTGGGTTTTGAGATTTGAAGCGCTACAAGAAGCTGACAACTTGGACTCCAAACATGCGGATCACCATCTCATTCCAAGGTCCACTGGATCACAAACCGAGGCCATCCAAATTGCCAAAAACCAAGCTGGCACCGCGACGTCGGAAACAGACGTTTTCAAATTGTAATATTCCTCTGGTCCAGACTCCGATTAAGGTGCTATTAGTCTTTGTTGGCTCTGCTTGATTCATACTACACTCTAGAACCCCACCAACCCGACCCTCATTAAAACTTCAACTAGCCATAACTTGAAATCCATAGCTTCGATCCTCAATCTGAAAACACGACTATGCTCCATAATTTAGGCACTACGTTTCTATACTCGGACATCCACTCTAGCCATCTGTCCCCAGCTGTCCTGTTCATCGGGGATCTGCAACACCTCCTGAATTTGACTTGCAATGTCTGGCACACTAGGGCTCCGTTTGATGAGCCGTCTGGACCGGCTTCTAGAGCACCTGAAACTCCACTTTCTAGAGGACTGATAGAGCAATTCAGACACTTTGGAATGTCATCCTAACTGGACCATTATCAAGATTTTTTGGCCTTAAAAACCTCTTTAGACATTCATTCCCGCTGCCACCAGTTTGCCCAGGGACTTCGTACCTGCTCTAACATTCTACACTACATCTGCCTGCAGCCCTCGTTAGGCATAAACCACTTCCTAGCTTGGACCAACTTTGGTTGCACCATCATTGCCCACCTTCTAGTTTAATATTTATGTTTAACCATATATGAGATTATTGCACCTAAAAGATTCCACACTCCAAACACACACTTTGTACACCACAAAACACCTACGATATGTACAAAACTGGAAAATTTCACAGTGGGTTTCCCAACCCCATGCTTTACCTATCATCATCCACCTGGGTCAAACACCTTCCATTGGTCTCTTCCACCCACCTGTACACCCTTGCATAGTGCCACACCAAAGCACATAGCTAACTACATACAAAAGCTGTCAACATCATACTTCTACCACTCCAAGCACTCATACTTCTAGTTTAATATTTATGTTTAACCATATACAGGATTATTGCACCTAAAAGATTCCACACTCCAAACACACACTTTGTACACCACAAAACACCTACGATATGTACAAAACTGGAAAATTTCACAGCAGGTTGCCCAACCCCATGCTTTACCTGTCATCATCCACCTGGGTCAAACACCTTCCATTGGTCTCTTCCACCCACCTGTACACCCTTGCATAGTGCCACGCCAAAGCACATAGCTAACTACATACAAAAGCTGTCAACATCATACTTCTACCACTCCAAGCACTCATACTTCTACCACTCTAAGCACTCATCGGTAAACTTCCCACTCGCAACAAAGCATCTCTAAACACAACAAACAGAGCACTATCATGATCGCTATCTTGTTCAACCAATACTCCTGACATACCTGACCTACCCTCCCAACCATGTAAAGCTAGATCCTCATCCAACAGATCTTGTACTTGTTCAATAGCCCATTGCACAATTGTTTTTATTAGCATCCCTTTCAACCACCACTCACAAATCCCTTTGGAAAGCTTGGACACCACCTCAAAATCTACATCACCCGTCATAGAGTGCACTTGCTACATAGGAAACTCTTCTATCTTCGGCTCCATATTACCCTCATCTGCCATGCACTCAATTCCCGCATCATCGAGCTCTTCCTCCATAGTCACAATTTCTCTATCCCTCTTGGAAAAACTTTGCACCTGTAGCACTACCATCGCATATTCCACCGCCACTTTCATCATCATGGCTATTAGCAAGACACCACACACTGCCTTTACTTGCATATCATCACCTGTATGCCCGAGCTGCTCCACTCGGTCTTCATCATGCATCTCGGCTTGCACTTTATGTTGGTCCTCGCATAATACATTAACTGTCTCTCCACTCACATGGAAAAGATTGAACTCATCATACCTGGATTGAGACGACTCGATCTCCCAACTCGTGTTTGCATCCATAGAGCTACTATCACTCGACCTAATCTCCTCTTCCGTCTCAAGCTCGAGAATCTCCTCTAGCTTCACCTCTTCGACCTCGGTTGCAAACCACACTCTTTGCCCTTTAGCACACTTTAATGGAGCTTTAGTAGACACACTTCAACTCGCAGCACCTCCTTTTTCCACTTTGGAACCACTTGCACATCCTCCACAATTGGAGCCGCTCTAGACGTCATCCTCAACATAAGAACCACTCTGTCTCTCTGTAGCCAAAGAACCTCTGGTTCTTCTCGCCATATGCATATCTCTTAGCACCACATGTGGCTCCACTACCACCGCATCAACCTGCTTTGGCATCACCGCATTTGGCAAACCCTGTCTAGCTTCATGCTTCTTTAGAATCTTTTTGGTCCGCTCTTTTGCTAGAGCTACTGCCTCTTCATATGACATTGGGCCATCTATCTCAACTTTTTCGTGCACTTCCTCATGTAGGCAATCCATGAATTTACTCAATATTGAAAAACTCAGAGTTACCCGGAACGCGGAACGGGAATGGCGACTGGCCTCCCTGTGGAATGGGGAAACGGGGATGGGTCTAGAACGGGAACGACGCGGAACAGGAGGCTAAAAAAAACCCAAATATTGTTTTTTTAGCGTTATGTGTTTGAATACAAGTAGTACTAGAGTCCTTTGACTCTAATATCCACAAAAAACAGGATTTGGAGACCATTCAACCTTATTATGACTTGATTGGGATGTGCAGCACCCATAGTACATAGCACATACACAACATTGAACAGACCGAATGCCCATACAAAATTGTCAATAACATATCTGATAGCTCTCAGATAATTGCAAGAGTAGAAGTCAGATATAACACTTTTTGCTTACTTATAGCTAATAAGGCCCGCCAAGGTGCCACAAAAAAAACCAAAGGTGACATACCATAATGAGAGTCGAGACTACAAGGGGGCCAAACGAGTGAACACAATACCAAAAGACTGAAGGTGACAAATACCATAAAGATGCTAGTAGCTACAAATGTCAAAGAGGGCAAGGCTCAAGCAGCCATACAAAAAGGTAAGGATAATGGATTATGGAAGTCCTAAAGTTGCAACGCTCGAGCCTCAAGACTCAAGACTCAAGAGCCACTAGCCTGAGAGGCCCCCCAATTCGTAGTAGAGCCGGATGTAAATCATGCACATCATGCCATTCCTCATCATCGAGCTCTAGACCCGGCTTGATCTCAGCCACGTATGAAGTACCTGGTGTTGGTGGATGTGCATCTCCACCTGCCTGAGGAGCCTCTTGCTCCATCTCCCAATGTGTAAAAGGATTTGTCTGTACTCTTGTAAAGAATTTTCAAATTTGCGATGACAAAGACAAGATCATTAGCCTTCTCCACTCCAAGCCGATTCCTCTTCTTTGAAGCAATGTGGCTAAAGACACTCCACAATTGCTCCAAGCATGAGGTACTAACTGACTGGCTAAGAATACGAATCACCAATCTCTGAAGCTCAGGGCCATCATAGCCATAGTCCTCCCAGAATAGCACTGAACCTATCTTTCCGCGATCAATCTAAGCATCTGGACTGCCAAATGACCCTCGCATCTCTCTGTACTGTCACAACTGATCTCTGACAATGCGTCGCCCATCTCTGTCTAGAACCATCTTGTTTAAGATCTCTGTAAATTGGTTCATGACTTCTCTATCTGTCTCTTGCCCTGGACCTTGGAACTCTGGATCCACCATGTATATTGCCCAGTGTAAAGGAGAGGAATATGAATTTCACCTCGAGCTACAAAACGCATGGATCTCCTCATATCGCTCTACCATTAGGAAAAATATGAACCCTCTAAGGGCCCTTTGGGATTAAGCTTAATTAGAGGCCAGTCAATAGGAAGAGGGTGGTGGACACACTCTATACCTTCAAAAAAGTAGGGGGACAAGGTAGCCTTACACCTCTTTATGGCCTCTTACCTAGTGAGAAGGTAAGGGAGGTGGCTAGGGGAAAGGGGGGGGGGGGGGGGGACCACTTTGACATTTTTTCCCCCAATTTTTGGTCCGGATTTTCTTATTGGTTGGAACAAGACAAAACATACTCATTAGAAAGACATCTTACTAATTACAAAAACAACTGAATCATGGAAACTTGTTTAGGGTAGAAGAGTCAATATAGAGATTATGAAATTCTGAGCCTTTGATATGTGGTTATGGTGTGAGATTTTGAGCATTGTTTTGTGGAAACGGAAGCTGGAAATGAGTTGAATATACAGACGAAATTGCTTCGTAAACGACACAAGAGAGGTGCTTCGTCACAGAGAACTTCGCGTCGCCGTGTAACAAAATGATGTGCCAAAAAGTGAGGATGAAGGTGACCCAAAACAGAGACCTACGCGTGCAGGTTTCGAACCCTCATACCTACCAATCGGAGCTATGCACGTCAGACTCAGCTGCCCACTACACCATGCTTGCCGTATGAATTTTGGATCAAAAGCGTTTTTTTAATTGGGGGGTAGGCCGACTCAAGTTTGGGGCCCGGGCACTTACTGGCTTCTCTACTCTAATTGGCAAATAAGTTAATGGGCAGTGGGCATGGTAGGAAAAAACGTGATCTTCGAGAGTCGTGCAACATGAGGTGGTGTACTCATGGTTGTTCACTGAATCACCAACGAAGGTCCATTGCAACAGGCAAAAAAAAGAAAGAGGAAGGATTTTGGGAAAGGGGGGGGGGGGGGGGGGGGGGGGGGGGGACGGAGGATGAAGAGATCCACATTGGTGGGCAGCTAAGAAGCTTTGGGTTCTGTAGCTGACATCTCGAAGCTTGTTTAGACGCAGCAAGGAGGGTTCCAAAGTCACATATGAGTTCTGCATTGGCCTAAGGAAGCAGATAGAGTTGTCTCTCATCGGAGGAGAATGTAGAGTAGGCCGTAGCTGAGTGCGAAGAGAGAAGCTTTAGGACAGCCAAGTGATGCAAATGTGCGCTGGATTACTAATCCGTTTTAGAATTTATCTTTTAACTCCTCTACCCCTTGCCCACTCTAAGAGTGCCTTAGAACTCTCTAGAAGGTCAAGATGCCCTAGAACACTCTAGAAACCTTGATTTCAGGTCTATGCTTTTTAGAATTCGCTAGATACTGTGCACATTGTCTCAAAACCTGTTGTTTTAGGTTTTGTCCAAAATCTTCAGTGTATCCTTCTCTCACTCTTCCCGGCCATGGCAAACCCTCCTGCAACCAAGTCTGAGGGTGAACACATAGGGTACGCATACGAAGAATCTCCCATTCGCATTCTAAATACTGAAATCCACCTACAGACCAACGACCCTTCTAAGGATATTTTCCTGATCTAACCTGGGTTTGCTTAATTAAAGGCTACCCCTCCTAAGGCAAAGTATATCTGCCTCACTAAGCTTGAATAAGGGGCAAAACCATTCCGTGGTGACTTGCTTCAATAGCTTGAAGCGTACTCTCAGCTTGGCATAAATTGTATGCTTGCAACGGTGGATTTTGTGTTGCTGGTGGGCAATAGACTTACCCGGACAGTGCAGTTTATTGTGACAAACTTCCTAGCATATACGGTCTGGCTTTGAAGGATTTGCCTCTTCCCTTGAGAAAAGGATGTGACATTCATGGTGCGGAGTACAAGGCTTTGTACTCCACACCACAAATGTCACATCCTTTCCTCAAGGGAAGAGGCAAATCCTCCAAATCCAGACCTATATATGCTAGAAATGTTTTCACAACAAACTGCATTGTCCAAGTAAGTCTGTTGCCCACCAAAAACACAGAATCCATCTCTGCAAGCATACATTTTATGCCAAGTTGGGAGTACGCTCAAGCTAGTGTAGCAAGTCACCACGGGACGATTTTACCCCTTGTCCAAGCTTGGTGAGACAGATATACTTTGCGTTAAAAGGGGTAGCTTTCAATTGACCAAAACTATGATACATCAAGAAAATATCCTTAGAAGGGTTGCTGGCCTGCAGGCGGAGGATTTAGTGTTCAGAACGCGGATATGAGATTCTTCGTACGCGTACCCTACGTGCTCACCCTCAGACCTGGTTGTAGGAGGGTTGGCCATGGCCGGGAAGAGGGAGAGAAGCATACGCTGAACATTTTGGACAAATCCTAAAACAACGGGTTATAAGGCAACATGTGCAGTTTCCAATGAATTTTAGAAAGCATAGACTTGAAATCAGGGTTTCTAGAGTGTTCTAGGGAATCTTGACCTTCTAGAGAGTTCTAAGGCAGCCTTAGAGTGGGCAAGGGTTAGAAGACTTAGAAAAATATGCTCTAAAACGGATTCTGAGTGATCCAATGCAAGAAAATTAAATCCCTTATCGAATATAATGTCCAGAATATACCCCTCCAGTATGCATCACCTTGTTGCCCTAAAGTTTTTCTCTTCGCACTCAACTGCCACCTACCCTTCGTTCTCCGACGACGAGACACATCTATGTCTGCTTCCCTAGGGCCAATGGAGACCTCATATGCTACTTAGGAACCCTCCCTGCTGCTTGTGTACAAGCTTCAAGATATCAACGGTATTAGCTACAGAACCCGAAGCTTCTTAGCCCCCTACCACCTTGGATTCCCTCACACACACAACCCCCCCTCCTCCCCAAAATCCTTTGTCTTTCTTTTTTCTGCCTGTTGCAATGGACCTTCAGCACTGATTCCCATGAGTTTTTTTTTTCAAATTGAACAAGCATACAACTACATACTCTACTATTTAAGCTTTTTTCAATATCGTACATACATACTCCCCCCCTCTCTCTTTACTCTCTCAATTCCCTTGGATATTCCTCTACCCCCTCCCCTAGTCCGCATCAACTACCCACACATCAACTTTCACTACGTGTGCACAGCAGACCACTTCTTGTAGGATTGTGACAGAGGAGAATGTAGGGTAGGCCGTAGCTGAGCACGAAGAGAAAAGCTTTAGGACAGCCAGGTGATGCAAATGTGGAGGGGTATATTCTGGAGATTAATTCAATAAGGGATTTAATTATCTTGCACTGGATCACTAATCCATTTTAGAATGTATTTTTGAACTCCTCTACCCCTTGCCCACTCTAAGACTTCCTTAGAACTCTCTAGAAGGTCAGGATGCCCTAGAATATTATAGAAACCTTGATTTCAGGTCTATGCTTTTTAGAATTCGCTAGAAACTGCACACGTTGTCTCAAAACCTGTTGTTTTAGGTTTTGTTCAAAGTCTTCAGTCTATTCTTCTCTCACTCTTCCCAGCCATGGAAAACCCTCCTGCAACCAAGTCTGAGGGTGAACACATAGGGTACATGTACAAAAAATCTCCCATCGGCATTACTAAATGATGAAATCCGCCTACAGGCTAACGACCCTTCTAAGGATATTTTTCTGATGTAACCTGGGTTTACTCAATTGAAGGCTACCCTCCTAACGCAAAGTATATCTACCTCGTTAATCTTGGACAAGGGGAAAAACCGTCCCATGGTGACTTGCTTCAACAGCTTGAAGCGTACTCTCAGCTTGGCATAAATTATATGCTTGCAGCTGTGGATTCTATGTTGCTGGTGGGCAACAAACTTATCCGGACAATGTGGTTTGTTGTGACAAATTTCCTAGCATATAGAGGTCTAGCTTTCAAGGATTTGCCTCTTCCCTTGAGAAAAGGATGTGACATTCGTGGTACAGAGTACAAGGCTTTGTACCATGAATGTCACATCCTTTCCTCAAGGGAAGAGACAAATCCTCCAAAGCCAAACCTGTATATGCTAGAAATTTTTTCACAACAAACCGCATTGTCCGGCTAAGTCTGTTGCCCACCAGCAACACAGAATCCATTGCTCCAAGCATACATTTTATGCCAAGTTGGGAGTACCCTTCAAGCTACTGTAGCAAGTCACCATGGCACGGTTTTACCCCTTGTCCAAGCTTGGCGAGACAGATATACTTTGCATTAGGAGGGGTAGATTTCAATTGAGCAAACCTATCATACATCAAGAAAATATCCTTAAAAGGTTCTTTGGCTTGCCGCGGTGGATTTTCAGCCTTCAGAATGCGGATAGGAGATTCTTCGTATGCGTACCCTATGTGCTCACCCTCAGACCTGGTTGTAGGAGGGTTGGCCATGGCTGGGAAGAGGGAGAGAAGGATACGCTGAAGATTCTCGACAAATCCTAAAACAACGGGTTTTGAGGCAACATGTGCAGTTTCCAATGAATTTTAGAAAGCATAGACCTGAAATTAGGGTTTCTAGAGTGTTCTAGGGTATCTTGACGTTCTAGAGAGTTGTAAGGCAGCCTTAGAGTGGGCAAGGGATAGACGACTTAAAAAATACGTTCTAAAACGGATTTTGAGTGATCCAATGCAAGAAAATTAAATCCCTTATTGATTATAATCTACAGAATATACCCCTCCAGTATGCATCACCTGGTTTCCCTAAATCTTTTCTCTTTGCACTCAACTGCCACCTACCCTTCTTTCTCCGATGACGAGACACATCTATGTCTGCTTCCCTAGGCCCAACGCAAACCTCATATGCTACTTCAGAACCCTCCCTACTGCTTGTGTACAAGCTTCAAAATATTAGTGATATCAGCTACAGAACCCGAAGCTTTTTAGCCGCCTAACACCTTGGATTCCCTCACACACACAACCCCCCCCTCCTCCCCAAAATCCTTCCTCTTTCTTTTTTTTTGCCTGTTGCAATGGACCTTTGTTGTTGATTCCCATGACTTGAGTTTTTTTTTCAAATGGAACAAGCATACAACCACATACTCCACTATTTAAGCTTCTTTCAATATCGTACATACATACTCTCCCCCCCACTCTCTCTTTACTCTCTCAATTCCCCTGGATATTCCTCTGCCCCCCTTCCCTAGTCCGCATCAACTATCCACAGGTCAACTTTCACTGCCCGTGCACAGCAGACCACTTCTTGTAGGATTGATGCCCTCGAATATACCCTCCCTCCGTTAGCATTTTATACGAACTTTATACAACACCATTGAACCTTGGCCTGTGCACAACAGACCACTTCTTGCCGGATTGATGCTGATGGCTGGAAATGACATGCCATATGGGGTGGCCTCTACACCACACACAACCTGAACATCCCCAAGCATCATCTCGAGGTGGGAGTGATCCTATGAATAGGAAGAGGCACCACCTAGCATAAATGCGGCTAGGACGCAAACATACATGGCCTAGGGTAGCAAACGTGAAATGCCCTCTAGGTAATCAACATGAAATGGTAGAGTGATAAACGTTCACGTGTAGAAAAGATGCCTAATCATAAATCATTAGTGTGTGCACAAAAGAGGTACATGAAGATCTCAGGACAGGGCACAATGACTAGTGGAGAGATTGCACATGATGGAGACGAGTAGGGTGATATACAAGAAGCGACACATCCCGTAATCCTAGGAAACCAAAATCGAGAATGGACTCAAAAGATCAAGACAACATTACACCCTTTATTGGAAATGGAGATACTTACAAGTGATGGTCTTGATGACTACAAACCTAGCTCTTGGCATTAGGGATGTAGTGTGGAATACGAGCGCCATATGGTGCATGGCGAGGTTTTGAGTTAGCGGGAGGGTTAGTTGAGGGAAAATAGCAAGACGATGCATCCACCGAGGATGTCAGCCACCAACATTTGGAGCGATGCCTTCAGTCCAAGCGTGTTCATGTTGCTTGGTGGAGAGTAGCAACTACTTCATGTGCATAGAGTGGTTGTGATTAGTGACTCGACGTGGTGTGATGAATCATGGGGGGAATGGTGATGTTACCAATGCTAAAATGCCCAAAGCTTGCAACAAACATGATGCCATTAGCTCTAAAGCTTGGGTGCACTACGTGCTTAGTGGTGCTTACAATATAGAGTGCATGGAGCTAGTATGCTCCTCCTACACTTGAGTGTTGTCTCTTGGGTGTCTTCTCTTCCCTGTGTATCCCTTTCTTCACTCTCCCCTTCTTCACTCTACTCTTCCCTCCTAGCTCTTTTCACAGTCATGGCTTCAAATGCTTCTAAAAAGGTTACCTTCTCTTTACCCTTGTCCCTCTCCTTTGCTCTGGTGGATCCACTACTATGGATTTTCCTTTCTCTTCTAGCCTTATGATGTTTACATGGCGATCAGGTGGTGGCGCTGGTGGAGGAGGTGGAATGGATGCTTGTGATGGTGCCTGGGGTGGGCATAGAATTTGTGTTGGTGGGGCTGGCGCTCGAGGTGGTGGTGTTCTTTCTCTAGGGGGTGACAATTGGTTCCTCCTACCTAGTCTATTATATTTTTGTCGTGGTTTGGGACAACAATACATATTGTGACCATCTTCTCCGCAGTTATAGCAGTGATACTCCCTGTTTTGTCATGGTGCTCTTCTTGGGTCTTGATCTCTTTCTTGATTCCTTCCTTGCTGTATCAAGTGGATAGAAAAATTCTGCAATTGGTCAGTGATATGGGCCAACATATCTTGTTGGTCATCTCTTACCCCAAGAGCCGGTGGTGGTGGTGGAATGGTGGTTGTCGTGGTTGTTGGTCGGTGCGATGTTCCTGCTTCTGTTGACTCGGTTTCTTTCATTCGCAGCTTTCATTTGTAGCTTCTTGTCCTTAAGGTGAGCAATCTCAACAGCTAACTCGTACGTAGCCGGGAATCTACCCTTCACCTTCTCCTTCAGAAGCGGCCATAAGCCATGCGTGAACCAGTCTTTCTTTAGGAAATCAAGTGCAGCTTCCCCCCTTGCCAGTGACTCAAACCACCGTTCCCACACATCCACAAATTTGGACTCATAGGTGGCGTATTCTAAAAAACCCTCCTGTTTCAAGTCTCTCAACTTGTCCCACAACTTCTCTGAAGTGGTACCTCCCCAAAGCGCCTCTTAAAAGCAATTTTTAAGGGCTCCCAGTCATTCTTGGTTTCTTGTGGAAGTGCATTATATCATGATCTATCTTCTAGCTTCATGAGATGCTTAAAGAATCTAACCCGGGATTCATCCGCATCTTTGTTTCTCACTACGCATGCTACTTCAAAGTCAGTTAACTGAGTCAACGCCATTTAACAAAAGCTGCAAAAGATCGAAGACATACCAATGCACCTTGAGGATGAATGCAAAGAAGAAGTAAAGATTGGAGTTACACATTTTCCACGTTTTTCCAAAATGGTCATGTATTGTAAATTCCCGATTTATTTCAAGCCATTGTAATATTTTAATGTGTTACGGGCTCAATGGGAGTTCCAAGTTGTAAAGAATAGGTCACTTACTATGACTAGGTTGCAGATTCCAGTAAGTGGTGACCCCTAAAGGCCTTGAGCGCCCGGACATTGCATATTTTTACCCTAGGTATATAAGGTAGTGTGTAAAAGAAATTAGGGTTCTCAAGTCATTTGTGGAGAGCACTCTTTGGTGAGAGATCTTGAGGTGTGTGGCTATGGAGTCCTTGAGATTCTCCTTGCTCATGAGATTTGATTAGCACTAATCAATGATTCACTCTCTCTCACTATGCCTCTCTCTTACTTCTTATGATTACCTATGATGCTTAGATTAACTAGATCTTAACTAATTAGTGGTTAATCCCTCTTTAATATTGTGTGATTGACCTCTTTTACTTGTGTGTGCATGTAGGTTTGATTGGAGTGTGGTTCTCGATAGATCTATGTGTGTGCGCTTGCGATTAGTGTGTTCCATGATAGGATTAGTGTTGTGTGCGTCTTGCAATTGTAGTGTGTGTGATTGGGTTGATTAGAGGTGAAGAGAAGTGGATATGGAGATTGCTCTTCATTGCGGCTTCGCTCCTCCATAGGCCGAGAAGCTCGCCTCGTAGAGTTAACCATTTGCGTTGCCACGATTAGCTCACTAACTGTGTGAGTGTTTCCATGCCGTAGCTGGGTAGCTCATCCCTCCAGATTGATAATTTTGTTGGTCATTGGAGCTATTGCAACGATGGGACCCCCAACATTTGGCGCCGTTGCCGGCAACGATGACCTATGCTAGTGTAATTGTGGTATAACCGAATGCGTTCCGTCACTAATTTGACTACTAATTTCACTTGTGTGTTTATGTTTTTGTGGATTTTGAATGTGTGTGCATGAAGCATTGTGTTCATAATTCCCTAATGTGTGACCATATCTTGCCAATTTTGTGTTTACACACTCTAATTTCTCACTAACCCCTTGCTAATTTGACTAACTTTTGCTAATTTACTAATGTGCTATGAACGATTGGAGAAATCGACCATTTAATTAATCTTCAATGGAAAGGTAATTAAGGTGGTATTCTAATCTAGTGATGTGTATAATTGTGTAGATATCCCACCATGATGCAATGTAATGTGATGCAATGTAATGCTATGATATGTTGATGCAATGCAATGTTGATGTTAGGGATGGAAAATTTTATGACTTTTAATTTCCACGCTGTCGTAATGCCCAAATTTTTAAGAATTGGCGGCGCATGAATTTGATAAGTTTCAATTGCGAATTGATGAATGTGTGTTGCTAATTGGGTGCGTAATCGAGTTAATTGCATGCTTGGATGGTCAATTTTAGGTGTGTGTGCACTAATTTCAAGTGTGTGTGCATTCTAATTGAGTGTGTGCATGCTAATTTTAGGTGTGTGTGCACTATTTTGCCCATGTTTAAGCACTTAGAAATCAATGTGTGCGTTATCATTTTTGAATTGTGATGATTGATATGTGTTGTGCACATGCCCAACTATTGATTTGTGAAGTCACATTGCAAATCTGACAAATTTAACCCTTTTGTGTGCGCACCTAAAGATTGGTAAAAACTGCCAATTTTTTAGTGTGTGTGTGCCTAAAAAGTGCTTAATTTGCATGGTTAATTCAATGTTTTGATTCCATAATTGATGTGTGTAATGATAAAATGCTGCGTTTTTGTGCTCAAAACAGGGATTTACACACTCTAATTGCGTTAATTTTTTACCTAATTTTGTCGATAATTTTGCCGGTTTAATTGCCTAGTCTTGATTCTATTGATAAAATTGTTGGCAATTGAATTGATGTGATTTGTGCAATTTTATTTGGCTGCACCATTTCCCAATGTGTGGAGAATTTGTAGAAAATTTTTGGGTATTTTTTGGATAATTTTTGTAAGTTTTTGACAAATTTTTGCATCAATTTTTGGATAATTCCATAAAAATTTAATTTTGCGATCTTTTACGAGCTATTTTGTGTGTGCATAGTTACGGCATCATTTTGTTCGCATTTGTGGCCTCCGTGGTTGAGTTTTGAGCGTTTTACTATTTCCGGGGACCGGGTGGATAATTTTATTGAAATTGGTATTTTTGATAAAATCTGCTATTTTCGGTGTGCTTTTGCGTATCAGAAATGATCGATTGTGAATGACAATGATTTTTGGAGATTCCTAAAATTTTTTGAGAATTTTTGGATTTTTTTGGCTATTTTTGTGTTTTTCTGGCGATTTTTGGAATTTTCGGCCATTTTTGGTATTTTTTGGATATTTGGAAATAAAAATAATTTTAAAAAAAGCGAGTTTTGTCCACTCCTCTCTCTTGCCTCTTTCCGGGAGCGTGTACCAGTGTTCGAGAAAATTCATTCTATCAAACAGAGAAAAGTCCCTTCTTGAATTTTCCGAGAGGAAATTTTAGAACATTAGGTTTATTTTTCCTGTTTTTTCTCTATTTTGGGAGGGAATTTCTCCTTTCCCCCTTGCCTTGAACCAACATTTTTGAAATTGAAAATGGCATGATATTAAGCTGAGACACATTTTCCTGAACACGGGCTCTTACTCTCCCTCTATTTCTCTTGTCTCGAGCTAGCCCGGGCCCTTCCCTCGTGTGAGCCCTCCCCTACTCTATCTCTAACTTTCTCTCTCTCTAATCTCATTCTCTCTCTAACTCTCACTCACACACACTCACTCTCTCTTTCCCTCTCTCGATTCTCTCTCTTGCCCTTCTTTTCTTGCGTGAATACCCCCTCCCATCCACCTCTCTCTCTCTCTCTCTCTCTCTCTCTCTCTCTCTCTCTCTCTCTCTCTCTCTCTCTCTCTCTCTCTCTCTCTCTCTCTCTCTCTCTCTCTCCTGGGAGACGGTCCTCCACGATATTTACAGAAGTACCTATGCCTTTGTCTCTTTCCCTCTCTCGTAGAGTGCGCCACGCCGCCAAGCCGAGTCTCTCGCTCTCTCTCATCTCCTTGAGTCCCTGCCTACAGACTGGCGCTCGCTAGGAGCTGTTGCTCTCTCTCTCTCTCTCTCTCTCTCTCTCTCTCTCTCTCTCTCTCTCTCTCTCTCTCTCTCTCTCTCTCTCTCTACCTGCTGTGATGCGCAATCCACGGCCGCTGTCCACACTGTCAGTCCTGCTGTGCGCCATTAGTCTCCGTCACGCAGGCGGCAGGTGACTTGCAGGTAAGTGTTTCTTTTTTTTAATTTAAAAAAAGCAAAATTTTAAAAAATATAATAATTAAAAACCATAAAAACAATTTAAAAATTCAAAATTCAATTTTTAAAAAATAATAAATAAAGAAAGGGATTAAAAATTATCAAAAAATAAAAAACATAAAAACTCACAAATAAATAAAATTCACATAAAAAGGAAAAAATTTAAAAAAAAACAAAAACAAAAACAAAAACAAATCTCATTAAAAAAAGGGAGTTTGAAACAATCACAAAAAACATTAAAAAACTAATAAATCTAGAAATCACAAAAAACATTAAAAAACTAATTAAAAAACTAATAAAAGGGAGTTTCAAAGCTCTGCATGCTAGAAATTGGCTAGTGCGAGTAATTGCGCTGCAAATTAGCTTCTAATTGGACAAACACGAGCACAACTCGCATACGATTACAGATTAGGCTAGTACGAACAACAGAAATTATGCTAATCAATACTAGAATCTGCCAATTGAATGTTTTTGTGAATTGAGCCAACATGGACTCAAATCGACCTGACAGTCCAAGTACAACAGAGCATTCCAGTAGTAGCAGTGGCAACACATGCACAACTGCAACAGAGAAAATTTTATGGCTACAATGGGGATAAATTTTTGTACACAGATACAGAAGGTCATAGATATCTTATGAGCAGTAAAAGCAGCACAGGAGCCAAGATCCTATTGATCAGAGTAAAGTTAGATTCAGAGAACTCCCAGATGCTCACAGACTTCAGTGGATCCAGGTATTGCAAGCTCAAAGATGAACTGCAGATAGAAGTAAAAAAAATCAACCCAAGTGGTTATCCAGAAACCTGCACTAGTCCGCAAAGCATTCATTTGGTGCATATGCAATCAGGGTCATTGTACATGGATTACAGTGGTCAGAACTATAGTCGAGAGCCAGTAATGGAATATCCAACATATCAACCAATAGAAGCCAATCTAATTGGAGAACCAAGCCAAAGACGGTCAAGATGGAGCATGCTATAGCTTGATACTCAGTGTTCTGAAAGAAGATGCCGACAATTTGGCCAAGCAAAGAAACTGAAGCTCCTTAGGTAGAGCTTGACATGACAGAACCAGTTGAAATACCACCAATCATGGTGTATTGCTCAGATTGTGGACAAAAAGGTGGACATTTTGTTGAAGATTGTCCAAGAAATCCTGACAATAGGGATACATCAACCGCCAAGCAAGGTACGAAGAAAATTGGAAAAGCGAATCTCGATGTAAGTGCATCTAACTTGTCACTTTTCATGCAATCAGATGATTCTGCATTACCATTAGAAGCACAAGTAAAATCACTACAAATTCAAAATCAGCATACGGATGCACAGGTACCTGAAAAGCTTTAAATTGATTCTTTGAACAACGAGATATCACCAAAGGTTGAAAAGACTGTTAAATTTGCAAATGATTTTACACCCACTGCCACAAGTGTGCAATCATTCACGAGTCTAAGAGACACATCAAACAGAATGATACTAGCATTGTATGGTACACATCATTCATATGCACACTATGTAGACCAAAAAGGGAAACTGTACAAAAAGGATCAACTAGTGTTTGAATGGCCCACATACCAGCTCATAGAAGTGTGTACAATGATAGATCAGAAACGATGGTTCATTTCATAAGAAAGAATCTATTATAGCCCATCCTCTCTCAAGCTGAAGGATATTACCCGGGTGAACCTAGAAATCTGTTCAGAGCCAAACTCTCCTCCATCAGAGATCAAGCTTCGATGTTGTGACCAAATGAGCATATATTTTGACCAAAATAGTCGTAAATATTGACAAGAGTCTAGCATCTATGATGCATTGGGTGCTGAAACCACAGAAGCTCATATCATAGCAGACCCATGGGATAGACAATATCATGGCAAAGATAATGCTATCTACAGCTTAACTTGGGGAATCATTTGTCATGTTTCACAAAGATACATAGGAAACTACATGGAAGGTTTGCAGATGCCAAATATCAACATTGCTACCCAAAGTGTATCTTCACAATCCCAAAAGGTGAGACTAAACTAGAGCCAAATGGTTTTGAACTCTTATAATGAAGCAGGCTATAGTGATCACCCTAGGAATGGGGGAGTTGTAAATCCATCAAGCTCAACTCATATACCAGGAAATGCTACACCAATTAGAAGCCTTAGAGCTTCTAGCCGTCAGACCCCTTCAAGGCAGAAACCATTGAAAGATTATATGGTTGTTGGAAGTTTCTAATTGACCCAGATTCCCTCAGAATTTGCAGACAAATGCCTCTATGAAGATCATCAGGGACAAAAGTTTCGGCTGATCTCCACAAGTTAGAGTCAAAAGCCGACAAATCCCATAGTGTTCAAATAGTTACATGTGATCAAGCTCACATATGCATATCAAGATGCACATGGTAATGAATATCAACAAGATCATGATCATGTACAAACCCCTACGGATGGCCTGATTGAAGTCAAAGACTATCTAAAGATGGTGCAAAGCCTCAAGCTACCAGAACAGGTGACAAAAAAGTCAAAGTCAATAGAAGCTAAAGTCAAGAAGGCTACACAAAGGTCCCCACCAAAATCTCCTCCGAAGAGACAAATTCTGCTAGAAGTACAATGGATCTTCTAAGATCAAAGGTTACTCAGATGCAGGTGGACAATGCTCAACAATTGCAAAAAAGTGCAATATTACGGCCAATGGAGTCAACATCAATGGAATTAGGTGATAAAGACAAAGCCAATGCAGATAAAGTTCAACCAAAGGATGCTGCCACAACAAATTCAATCACTACAGAAAAAAATCCTAAGAAGATCAAGTGCAACATTGTTGGTGAGAACGCAGAAAAGTTGTCAAGATAAGTAAAGCTAGATTTTCAGTTAGACAAGAACCTCATGTCTTTTTGCACTTGGAAAAGATGTGGCCAACCACAGCTGGAAGATGATCCTGAATGTGTGATCATATCAGGAAACAAACGAGCAGAATGTTGGGGAATCATCTCCACCACCATTGAAATAAGTTCACAAATCATCTCAGCTCAATTCCATGTGATCACAGTAAATGTCTTTTTGCACTTGGAAAAGATGTGGCCAACCACAGTTGGAAGATGATCCTGAATTTGTGATCATATCAGGAAACAAACTAGCAGAATGTTGGGGAATCATCTCCACCACCATTGAAATAAGTTCACAAATCATCTCAGCTCGATTCCATGTGATCACAGTAAATGTCTTTTTGCACTTGGAAAAGATGTGGCCAACCACAGTTGGAAGATGATCCTGAATTTGTGATCATATCAGGAAACAAACGAGCAGAATGTTAGGGAATCATCTCCACCACCATTGAAATAAGTTGACAAATCATCTCAGCTCAATTCCATGTGATCACAGTAAATGATATGCCAGACGACATCATCATGGGAATGCCAATGGCCCAGGTGATGCTAGAGATACAAAGTTTAAACATGACGGAGTCTTCAGAGACAACCAATAATGGAGAGCAAAACTGGTCACCCGCGGACGACAACACAAAGTCCTCAAGCACAATTCAAATGGAGACTGATGCCAAAGCAAATCTTATGGAAGATGATTCATCTCCATCAAACAGAACTTCAGAAGAGCTTAAAGCAAATAAGGCAATAGAAACTACAGATCAAACAGAACAAAGAGAAACCACGATAGCTATTGAGCAGAGAATTCCATCAAAGCCAGAGGTAAAGAAGATAAATCTTGCAGACAAAGGTAAGGCCAAAGTGGACCCTCCACCGATTAGCATAAAAGGTGTGACATCACATGCCTCTACATCAAAGAACCCTCGTGGATCAGCTTCTTCAAGTGAGTTAAGCTTTCAAAACTTCAACTCAATTGGTGAACCAACTAAAACCTTTGAGGAGACACCCAAAAAAGCAAGGATATATCAGCCGAAGTACTCAAGAAAGCAAAGGAAAGTCAAACAAGTGTTTGTTCAGAGAAATTTAGTTAAGGCCAATGATCCGGTTTGGATTAAAGACAAGAAATCAACACATGAAGACAAGCACATGGGATGGATACCATCACAATGGAGCTTAAAAGAATAAGAGTATTATGGAGGTAACAGAGAGATATGGGCTAGGGTACCTAAGAAGCAGGTATACAACAGAACAACATCGAAAGATGTTGAAGTCTACCACAACCCGCAAGAGGATATAGAACAAAGACGGATCTCAAAGAATGTTCCTCTTGGAAAAGGACACAGGGTATACAAAGATTTGGCTACCAGTCAACCATAAGCCAACTGCAACTACACCAGACCTGCATGAATATCTCAAGAAGTGAGCAAGACCTAAAGTTCAACAAAGTCAACAATGGAGATACAAAGGTCATCGAGGGATTTGGATTTCTAAGTCTTCCAATGCTCCAAGTCAAAAGCCAGATGCCGACATTGAACATAGGCCTACAACAACATCAAAGACTCCTATCAACAGGCCTAATTGGAGAATCAAACAGATAATGGAGTCTTCACAGTCAAAGAAGGATGACCCAATCAATGAGAATACAAATTCAAAGATGATAAAACAGGTATGGCAAAAGAAACCTTCAATGCCAGCATGGTCCTTCAGTAATCCTCTTTTTGAGGATTCAAGCTTACGTTTACCTGAAGAAATGTTTGTAGTAATCACAAGAATGTGAAAAGTCAAGTCGCCAGGGTGCAAAAAACACTCTTTGGCATAGTCAGAGTCGGGCTTCTAAGCCATAAAATGAGCAAAGCATTAGTCCCAAAGCTTCAAGTCATTTTAAACTCTGTGTTAAGAGTCGTAGTTATTAGGCTTACGCTCAAGCTGAAAGAGTGGAGAATCTCTAAGTCATGTTGCTCATGCTGGATGAGATGAGCATAAGAGTCGAAGTCTATTAACTTACAATTGGTGGAGTGTTGTAGAGTCCAACACTCACGCACAGTAAGATGAGAGCACATATCCTCGTCAACGAAAACCATTCTTAAAGGGGTGCTAGCTTGCAAAGCCATGTCATATGATTTTATAGCTACAATATCTTTCTAAAGAACCCCTCAAAATCATTCTTGCCCAGCATATTGTTTCCCATGCATTTTTGTGTATGCATAAACAGGATGGCCCATCATTGGACATATGCATTAGACACTCTTTTTTTCTTCCACATATGCACCTTGAGTAAACTGCAATAGGCAAACCAATGTTCCATCATGCTACCCTTTCATATTTGCTGCCTTTTTAATTCCATATTTATCAGCAAATAATCCCTTGAGTACTCTATTAATATTTCCCATGCTAATAAGTACTCCAATAATGTGCTTATCCCAAAGGCACTTTTTTCCCACTGGGTTTTTTCCCTTTGGTCATCAAGGTATTAGAACTTAATTTAGAACCTCATCATCCCTTTTACATACTTTTCATAAATAAACATCAGCCTCATCACCTTATGCTATTACAACATACAAATGCAACATCATCTCTCAAACTAGACATATTCAGACCAATGAAGATGCTGCAACAAATTGAACCTCATCAACGAATCCAATGACAAAATGAAGACGATGAACCCATCAACAACCAATCAAAAACTTCCCTGGCCTCCACGGACACTTTTCAACAGTGCCCGAGGACGGGCACTAAAATAGGAAGGGGGGAATGTTAACTGAGCTGCTAAAGACCGAAGACGTACGAATGCACATTGAGGATGAATGCAGAGAAGCAGTAAAGATTGGAGTTACACATTTTCCATGTTTTCCCAAAATGTTCATGTATTGTAAATTCTTGATTTATTTAAAGCCATTGTAATATTTTAATGTGTTACGGGCTCAATGGGAGTTCCAAGTTGTAAAGAATAGGTCACTTACTGTGCCTAGGTTGCAGATTCAGTAAGTGGTGAGCCTAAAGGCCTTGGGCGCCCGGACATTGCGTATTTTTACCCTAGGTATATAAGGCAGTGTGTAAAAGAAATTAGGGTTCTCAAGTCATTTGTGAAGAGCACTCTTTGGTGAGAGCTCTTGAGGTGTGTGGCTATGGATTCCTTGAGCTTCTCCTTGCTCATGAGACTTGATTAACACTAATCAATGATTCATTCTCTCTCACTATGCCTCTCTCTTACTTCTTATGATTGCCTATGATGCTTAGATTAACTAGATCTTAACTAATTAGTGGTTAATCCTCTCTAATCTTGTGTGATTTCCCTCTTTTGCTTCTATGTGTAGGTTTGATTGGAGTGTGGTGCTCGATAGATCTATGTGTGTGCACTTGCGATTAGTGTGTTGCATGGTAGGATTAGTGTTGTATGCGTCTTGCAATCATAGTGTGTGTGATTGGGTTGATTAGAGGTGAAGAGAAGTGGATATGGAGATTGCCCTTCATTGTGGCTTCGCTCCTCCATAGGCAGAGAAGCTCGTCTTGTAGAGTTAATCATTTGTGTTGCCACGATTATCTCACTAACCGTGTGAGTGGTTCCATGCCCTAGCCAGGTAGCTCATCCCTCTGGATTGATAATTTTATTGGTCATTGGAGCTATTGCAACGATGGGACCCCCAACAAAGTCATCTAGGAAGTCTGTTACCAAATCCTCCCCCTTCTTTCCTTTAAATGTTGGAAATGCTATACTTGCCATGATTACTGAGAGAGAGCTAGAAAGACACACTGCTTAGCTTCCAAAAAGGTTTCTTTTTTTCTCTTTACAAGGAGGCGTGTATACCCTCTTATACTAGGACATAGATTAAAACCTCAAACGGTACATTGCCTTGTACCAAAGGTAAGACAAATGGCCGATCTGATGCCAGAACCTCAAAAAACCGCTCCCCACCCAGCATGGTGTCGATGACGTTCTAGTAGTGAGCCTTCAAGTCTAGTATTACCTTGATTGAGCATAATCGTGTTGGTATTTGTAATCTCTCTCGAGGTAGGTTGTACTGATTCATGTGAAACTTAGGGGTGCTTAGTCACTGTCCAAGCTTGTGGGCGAGGGTGGTGTTCTTTCTTGAAACAAATTCAGTAGATCCCTAGTCTCTCTAGTGAGAGCGTGAGCAAATGCTTCCATTATCTGTGCTGCAGCATCAGGTGTGACTTGGAAACTGACTGTGATAATTACCTTGCTGACTTGAGTTACCCGACTCTAGAAGTAGAATAGTGTTGATTCTCTATTGTGCAAAGCTCCATCCATCTTGTTGTTGCGGCTTGGTTGTAGGTTGCGGACATGGTTTTGACCTTATCCTTATTCTTCTTGGCACCCGACCTATGTATATACACTGAGTTTGGCGTGTTGGTTGACTCTCCCACTGTAGATAGATTACCGTTACGCCTGGCACTTGAGCTTCGACGGAGATGCGGAGTTCGTCTAGTTGTGCTTGGAGCTCTTCTTCTTCTATCATCCAGTTAGCAAACCCTGCTAGCCATTCATCCATCCACAAAAGTTGTGCTTGGAGCTCGTCTTCTTCTATCGTCCAGTTAGCAAACCCTGCTAGCCATTCATCCATCCACAAAAGTTTAGGAGTTTCAGTCTTGTAAACTGCAAGGTTTCATGAAAGGATCCTCGGTGGGGGCGCCAAGAAAATGATGGCCGGAAATGACATGCCATATGGGGTGGCCTCTACACCACACACAGCCTGAACATCCCCAAACATCATCTCGAGGTGGGAGTGATCTTATGGATAGGAAGGGGAACCACCTAGCATAAATGTGGCTAGGACGCAAACATACAAACATACGCAAATGTGGCTAGGATGCAAACATACATGTCCTAGGGTAGAAAACGTGAAATGTCCTCTAGATAATGAACATGAAATGGTGGTGTGATAACCGTTCACGTGTAGAAAAGATGCCTAATAAATAATCATTAGTGTGTGCACAAGAGAGGTACATGAAGAGCTCGAAACAGGGCACACTGACTGGTGGAGAGATTGCACATGATGGAGCACGAGTAGGGTGATGTACAAGAAGCGAAACATCCCATAATCCTAGGAAACCAAAATCGAGAATGGACTCAAAAGATCAAGACAACATTACACCCTTTATTGGAAATGGAGATACTTACAAGTGATGGTCTTGATGACTACAAACCTGGCTCTTGGCATTAGGGATGTAACGTGGAATACGAGCGCCATATGGTGCATGGAGAGGTTTTGAGTTAGTGGGAGGGTTAATTGAGGGAAAATAGCACTGACGACGTCAATCACCAACATTGGGAGCAATGCATTCAGTCCAAGCATGCTCATGTTGCTTGGTGGAGAGTAGCGAGTACTTATGTGCATAGAGTGGTTGTGATTAGTGACTCGACGTGGTGTGGTGAATCATGGGGGGAATGGTGATGTTTCCAATGCTAAAATGCCCAAATCTTGCAACAAAACATGATGCCATTAGCTCTAAAGCATGGGTGCACTACGTGCTTAGTGGTGCTTAAAATGTAGAGTGCATGGAGCTAGTATGCTCCTCCTACACTTGAGTGTTCTCTCTTGGGTGTCTCCGCTTCCCTGCGTATCCCTTTCTTCACTCTCCTCTTCCCACTCTCCCCTTCTTCACTCTCCTCTTCCTCCTGTTTGTGCTAAGCGGAGGCCTCTTTATATAGGCTTGAGAGGTGGTCCTTACCCACTGGTCATTGCAAATATCCTCTGGTTGTTGTAGAAGGCCTAGATGCATCTCTAGTGAGAGATAGATAGAGAGAGAGAAGGTAGAGATAGAGAGAGAGGAAAGAGTGGGATGGGTAGATTTATTTACAATCCACTAGCCATGGCTAGGTTATTAGGGAAGAGTGGGGTCTTAGGGTATTTACAAGGGTTTTGTCGATGGTTCGGGTGGTTGGTGTGAGGTTTTAGTGTTGCCGGAGTTGGTTTCTGTCGTGAGAATCCGAGATGTCTTGAATTACCTCCTTTCGGTGCTGGCCGGGGCATGCATTGGGCGTCACTTCTTATTTTGGTGTTGGCGACGCGCGAGTTAACCTCCCTCTTTCCTTTGATGTTGGTGTTGATAGTTTCCTTTCCTTCTTTTTTTTTGTTGTGAGTGCGTATATGCGTGTGTGCATGTATGTGTGTAGGTATGGTTTTGTGTGTATATATGCGGGTGAATGTGTGTGTGAGAATATGGTATTTGTATGAGTGTGTTGGAACGGGAGTAGGAGGGGTTTTTTTATTATTATCAATTATGTGCAATATATATATATATATATATATATGTACATATACATATACATATACATATATATGGCTTATTGAGTAGGGAGCGGTGGTAGCACTGAGGAGGGTGTGAGGGGTGAGAGTGTGTGTGAGTGTGTGTGTGTGTGTGTGTGTGTGTGTGTGTGTGTGTGTGTGTGTGTGTGTGTTGAGTGGCTATGCGCCTTCGGGCTAAGAGCGAGAGCGAGAGGGCTGAGAGATGGGCTGCCTATCGGCTGTGTACAACGCGAGAGAGTGAGGGAGATGGGTGAGGTGGTGAGGTAGAGGGTGAGGGTGTGTGTGATAAGAGAGAGAGAGAGAGAGAGCTCCTTAACTGTGCCTTTGCGGGCTGGAACCGTGAGCGACTGAGAGGGAGAGAGAGAGAGTGTGAGAACGTGAGCGAGGTGGGCTCAGGCCTGCAAGGGGGAGAGGGAGAGAGATTTCTTTTCATGTGCCCTATGGGCTGGTCCCAGAGGACGCGCAAGGGGGGGGGGGGGGGGTGAGATGGTAGGCTTTCGACTGTTTCTGAGCGAGGAAGGGGGGGGGGGGGAGTTTAATGAAGTCAAAGGTGTAATATAAAAGAAAAAAGGGAGGATGCATTATTAAGCTCCCCTTATGGGCTGTTCACACACCGAGGGAGAAGAAGGAAAAAAAGAGAGAGAAGGGACGGGGAGATGGGGGTAGTGAGAGAGGGGAAAGATGGGGGGGTCGGCGGGCTCAGCCGCTGTGGAAAGAAAAAACAAGGGGGAAGGAGAGAGAGGGGTGTGTGTGGCAAAGGAAGGGGAGGGGAAAATAAAAGAGGGAGTGCGGATTATGATGAAAGAGAGGGAGTTTTTGAAGAAAAAAAACTTCGTCCACGTTTCGTTCCCTAGAATTTCAGCTCTCCGACTGGGCTAGAGTGCGGTGCGGACAACCCGGCATCAATGCCCTCGCATATACCCTCCCTCCTTTAGCATTTTATACGAACTTTATACAACACCATTGAACCTTGGCCTGCTCATCAAGCGAGGGTCCTGACTCATGTCCACACGCAAGGGTACATGATTGAATCTCGTGCAGCAGCGGAGTATTGTGGCTTGCTCATCAAGCGAAGGAGCCATCCATAAGGGAATCATTGTAGACAAGGGATGTGAACTGAGCATAGGCAACATTGCTATGCATGTCGTAGGCTCAAGAGAGCAAGTCAAATGACACACACTCATCACATGTCTAGCACCATCGCCATCGTCATGTTGTGTCCATGCTCAAGAAACAAAACACTCGTCCACAAGGAAATCATGGTAGACAAAGGCTGTGAACTGAGCGCAGGCAGCGTTGCTATGCGTGCTTGTCATAGGCTCAAGGGAGCCGATCAAATGACACACACACATCACACGCCTAGCACCATCGTCATTGTCATGCTATGTCCACACTCAAGAAACAACACTTCCTAAGTCTTTAATAATTTTCTTTGAGCCCTAGACACATGACGAGGATCCACCAAGCCTCATTCGATGATGATAATAGTAAGGTCCGAACCACTCTTTGGGAAAAAATTAATTTTACAAACATCACTTTAGGGTAGATTCAAATAGCTGAATTATGCTCACACATAGGGCTACTGGCTTGATGTTTGTTTTATCCAGTCAATCAAGAGATTCCTCCCAATCTCCTACACCTAACCTTGGAACTCAATGATCTCGAAACCTCTCTCAAGCTCTAAAAGGTAATGGAAGGGTCGAACTCACACCAAGTGGGTATCCTGTGCTATAGGACGGTTCCCCTAACCAACCCACCATGCAGGCGGTCTTGTCGTGTAAGCAACTCATACATTACAAAAAAACTCCCACTGAATGCAGCCCACCCAACCTTAATACCCTAGGAAACCTTTTTAGCTTATGAAAAATACAAAACAGACAGTAGAAAAAGTTTTGTCCATGTAAAGCAGGTTCTTACATCATCGTTTTCTAACAGAAGCCTTAGTGGATGTAATGTCCTAAATTCTAGGTTGTGTTTGAAGAATTTTTTTTTTCTCTCTCTCTTTCTCTTATGATTGGCTAACACTCTCTCTAAAGCAGCGACGCCCTCCAAATAAAAGTGATTGAAAGAGAAACAAAATCCCCAAACTCAAGGGGCTATCTATCTTGGTTATACGAGATGTACTTCAAGTGTTCAACATCTTTCTTAGTTTCAACCAAACCATCGGATAAGCAAAGGTCCCACTTCAAACAATGTTATTCAATGGTATATACATCTGAGACCTTTTAGCCAGCTAGAAAAAACAAGCAAAACAAATGTGCACACTCGTCCTATTACAACTTGAAAGTCGAAATGTAAAATTCATACATCTTGACCCACAACATTAAAGGAGGCAATGCCGAACCTCCAGAAGAGAGTAAGTCGGTTTCAACTAACGAGCAAAGCAAGTGTGTAAAATACACTTAGTCAACTACATCTCCACTCATAAAAAGTGCCATGATGTCTTCCATAAATTTGGTAGAATCTACCATGTCCAAGAGAGTAGCAAAATCACCCAAGTCTGGATCTCTCCATCCGAGTCAGTTAAGGTATCTCTCCTCCCAAGTAATCACTAGAATAGTCATGCATAACACTCCCAACCCTAAGTCCTTTGGAATCATTATCAAGAGTTCCTAAATCAATAGTTGACCCAAATTAAGCAAGAAGGTCTACAGTGACGACGACAGCTTGTACTCCCTCTTTGTTCCCTTCATCTATACGCATCTCATTACTCTCTACTACTTTGAGTGCACTCTTAACATACAAGGCTCAATCTCCAGTTGTGGATGTGAATGTAGACCTTCTTGCTCAATTTGAGTCACCTATTGATTTAGGAACTTTTGATAATGATTCCGAAGAACCTAGGGTTGAGAGTGTTATGCATGACTGTTCTAGTGATAACTTGGGAGGAGAGTAGACCTTCAGTGACTCGGATGGAGAGGTTCTAGACCTAAGTGATTTTGCTACTCTCTTGGACATCGTACATTCTACAAAAACTTTGGAAGACATCATGGCGCTTTGTATGAACGGAGATGTAGTTGACTAAGTGTATTTCACACACTTGCATTGCTCGTTAGTTGAAAACTGACTTACTCTCTTCTAGAGGTTTGACGTTGTCTCCTTTAATGCTGCGGGTCAGGATAAAAGAATTTACGTTTTGACTTTCAAGTTTGAGTGGGATGAGTCTGCATATTTGTTTTGCTCGTTGTTTCCACGTGGCTACAAGGTCGCAGATGTATATACCAGCAAAGAACATTGTTTAAAGTGGGACCTTCGCTTATCCGATGGTTTGGTCCCAACTAAGAAATGTGTTGTTGAATATCCAAAGTACAGATCGTCTAACCAAGCTCGGTTCGCCTCTATGGTGGGTTGGTTAGGGGAACCGTCCTATAGCACAGGATACCCACTTCGTGTGAGTTGAACCTTTCCGTTACCTTTTAGAGGTTGAGAGAGATTTTCAAATTGAGTTCCAAGGTTGGGTGTAGGAGATTAGGAAGAATCTCTTGATTGATTGAATAAAATAAACATCAAGCCAATAGCCCTATCTATGAGTAAAATTCAGCTATTTGAATCTACACTAAATAAAGTGATGTTTGTAAAATTAATTTTTCCCCAAAGAGTGGGGCTATTATCACCGCCGGATTAGGCTTTGTGGATTCCCGTCCTGTATCTAGGGCTCAAAGAAAATGCTTAAAGAGTTAGGAAGTTTTATTTCTTGAGCGTGGACATAGCATCACGGTGGACAATAGTGCTAGGCTTGTGATGAGTGTGTGTTATTCGACCGGCTCCCTTGAGCCTATGACAAGCACGCTTAGCAATGCTACCTGCACTCAATTCACAACCCTTGTCTGTCGTGATTCCTTTGTGGACGGGTGTTTTGTTTCTTGAGCATGAACACAGCATGAGGGTGGCGATTGTCACAAACTGGTGACGTGGTTGCCAGGTACACACACACACCTTCCCTTTGATGGACAGTCTTAGAAAAAATGCTGATGTGGTAGGTCCGATAAAATGCTGACGTGGCATGGCTGTACGGCTGCCCCTGCAAAACGCAGCGTGATTCACGGACCTGTACGAGATTTTTGCTTTTTGCGGTGCTGAATACAATGGCAGGAAAAAATTTTGGACTTGATTTTTGGCTACGCAAGTTGCACGCGCGCGCACACGAGATAGATAGAGAGAGAGAGAGAGAGAGAGAGAGAGAGAGAGAGAGAGAGAGAGAGAGAGAGAGAGAGAGAGAGAGAGAGAGAGAGAGAGAGAGAGAGAGAGAGAGAGAGAGAGAGCTTTTGCTTTATTTTTGAAAGCTTTTAACTTTGAATCTTTTGGGGCTCTGCTTTTGTCATCCCTTGTATTGAATAAATAAGTGGGCAAGCCTCCCACTTCTCAGAGCATCTGGATGCAGAGTCTCAAAGTGAGAGCCTGATACTCCCTTGTACTTTGAGTTACAGATTAGTACAAAAGGAAATATCAAAAGGGGCGCCAACCTTTGGGGCCAATATCCCTAGGCATGGAACTCCGTCGGGCCAGTGTGGAATCAATTGTGAACTTTGAACTGTTTTGAAGTGAATTCTTGTCGTGTTGCGGTAGAATCTTGACTTGGAGTGTCCAAATCTGCTACAGTGGTATCAGACCATGGCCGATTTCTCCTTTTTACACGGCACTTATGGATTCAAACAGAGATCAGTTGAATTCCTCTGCATCCGAAGATGCGAAAAGAGATCACAAAGAAGATTCACACAAGTGCGGCTTGCCTCAGCCTACTTAGGTGGAGCTCGAAGAGATGGAGCATCGACGATTGATCAACGATGCAACAAAGATGTTGTTAAATGTTGCTTAGGACCCAAAATTTGCAAAATTTATGAGCCATACCTCCTTCGATGAGGTGAACTCACAGTGGCGGCAAACCACATAACCACCCGTCAAACCGGTGTCAGGAGTTTTTTTGAGCAAGGGATTGCGCATATGTACATACACATGCATGGTGCATCGAATAAAGGATTACCCAATTTTCATAGCCAGGTGGTTACGTGGGGCCCACATGTGTACAGGTAGGACAGCATGTACATAGTGCAGCGATTTTCACTATTATCAGTACTAGTGTGTTTTTTCTACAATAAGGAGGAGTTGGTAGCGCGTAAAACTTCTCGAGGAAGCTATCCGCGGGTCGACGACATGAAGTAAGCAGGTGCGTCAGATGGCATCTAGTGGCGTCAGGAGGCCGAACGGGGTCAAGACTTGCACGCGGATGAGGACGGACACAACGTGGGTGTTTTCTTGTGAGAGTTATGCAGGAAGGTCATCATTAGGACCACTTTTTAGGGCCACTTCACGTGGTGGCGAGATGCATTATTGGAAAAAAGCTGAGTGCCAGGTGTGCGAATGATGCAAAAAGGTGACAACTATGCACTGCGAGGTCAGTTTTTTGCCTGTTCGGGGTCCATTTGAGGTCATCTAAAAGGCCAAGGGTGCCCAAGTAATAGAGCTAAGTGTGGGAACTGAAAAAATAGAGAGAAGACCAGAAAAAACGTGGAGAAGAGAGGAGGAACAGCCGCAGGTGTGTTTTTGCTCATTTTGGAGCTTGTTTTGACCGTAAAGTGCTCATCTGAGGTCGGATTTGAGCACTTTGACATTGTAGACTGGGGTTTTGGGCCGTTCCGGACGCGATGGCGCTATCCATTTTGCCAAATTCCTCACTCTTTTCCTGCTGTTTTTCTGTGTAAGTTTCTCCTATGAGCGAAGTTTCCGCTCTAGTTTGTGATTGTATCTGGCTTATTTTACCCATATTGTGTGAGCTATTTGCCCCATTGGTGTTGGCCCAAGCTCAATTGTATCTAAACATCAGAAACTCTCCTCTTTTGAGCTGAGTTTTTTTGGGTGTGTGTGTGTGTGTCTCTGTGTGGAGTGGGCAAGTGGATAATCTCTCTCCTCTCACTCCATAGGTGTGTTTCTTGTCTCGGCCAGGTGTGTTGTGTAAGCCGAGTGGTTCCCCCTAGTGTGTGTGTATATCCTTCCAAGAGTGTGTGTCGGGTCGTTATAGAGGCACCGTGTGTGTTTTCATCCCGCTCACATTCTTTTGGTGCCCCCACTGAGGATCTTCTTTGAGTACCTTCTGCTTCGAGCTTCGAGCTTCGAGCTTCGGGATTATAGGTTGCAGATTACAGGTTAAAGGTTACAGGTTACAGGGACAGGTACAGGTACAGGTGATTCACACTGATACAGGTAGTTGGAGTACAGTGATATACTAGCAGTGATGTCACTTGCAGTTGTTGTGGGAATGCATCACTGAGGATCTTCTTCGAGTACCTTCTGCTTCGAGCTTCGAGCTTCGAGCTTCGGGATTATAGGTTGCAGATTACAGGTTATAGGTTACAGGTTACAGGTTACAGGTTACAGGGACAGGGACAGGTACAGGTACAGGTGATTCACACTGATACAGGTAGCTGGAGTACAGTGATATACTAGCAGTGATGTCACTTGCAGTTGTTGTGGGAATGCATCACTTGGCGCCTATTTGAGCGCATTGTCTGCTGGATTGTACGTTACTTGTGGAAACTGCCATTGTACGCATTTGTGGAGCCATACTTGGTTGTATTTGGCAGTCCCAGTCATTTCTGAGACTTGGTCTAGAAGATAGTCATTTCTGAGACTTGACTATACGCGATTTGCATTAGCCTTCGTGTGAGGGTCGATAGCGTGAGGTTTTTATTGAGCTGGGGGATTCTCAAATGTGGAGATCTTTTCGGTGATACAGGTAGCTGGAGCACCCTTTTTGTGACCTCGCCATAGGCTATGTACTAGTGATTCCTACTTGATGCTCAAGTTCTATTGTTGACAGTTTATGCATACATAGACAGTCTATATTTTGGGTTCCTACTGCTCTACTTCTGGGGAAACTCTGTCGATATTTTCCCAAGTTATGATGGCTGGTTTTTTGGTATTTTGAGCCATTTATGCTGTTATGCTGCTGAAATTTTGGCAAAATCAGAGGTTGAGTCAGGTGTGCCTTCTTGGGAGCTTCATGGTTGGCTTTAATGGATGATCAAAATGGCCCTCATTTCACTCCTTTTCATTTAACTCAAAGAATTCAGATTAATGTTCATGTGTCCAGGAAGATCTTTTTCCAGCAGCGCATAGTCTTTATGTTTGGGCCAAGAAGATTGAGAGAGATCCTGGAATGTCCTTTGCCTGTTGTCATTCCGATGATAAACTATGAAAACTCATTTGATGTGCATGTGTTTGTCCTTATCTAAAGCTGAGCTCCATTGAAGTTTTTGGGGATTGGGTAGTGAAAAGTTTTGGGTTCTTGCACGTGTGTTCGAAGGGGTTCTCAAAGCATCATAATTTGGGTAGCCATGGCTTTCTCTTATCCGGAGTTTCATGGAAGAAGTGATGAAGATGTGGAGGACTTTCTGGAAAAGATGGAGGTTGCCTGCATTAGCAACCAGATTCATGACCCTACGCAAATGTTACGCCTTCTCCAAATTTGTTTGAAGAGTGATGCACGAGTTTGGTCTAAAGCATTTGAAGAGCAATTGCGTGTGGCTGATCCACCTGTAAGGTTGAGTTGGGACAATCTACGAGCAGGGTTGGAAGTGGAGTTTGTGAAGATAGATTATCCTGACAAGGTGTGGCAAGAAGTACATGCTTTGGTGCAAAAGGAAGGTGAGCCAGTAGATGCGTACATACGTAAGTTTTCATTGGCATGGGAGTGAATGTGCAAGGCTTTAGCACCACAGGTACCCTCGCCTGACATGATGAAGAAGGACAGGTTCTTGGCTGGTCTTTGGGAGAATATATGTTGGAGAGTGGAGCTAAAGAATCCTAGGACATATGAAGATGCACTAGAGGTAGCAAGGAACAAAGAGTGGAAGTTGAGGAAAATGAGCCAGTTAGGGGTGGAGTCTTTGCCAATGAGGTCTGAATTTCAGCCTATAGAATCTTTACAAGGTCGCATGTCAGGGGTTCATCATGAACTAGTGGTTCCTGTTACTACTCAGGTTATGCCAGCAGTGGTCACTACAGCAGTGCAAGATGATGGCCTAAGGCAAGACATAAGGCAAGTGGTTGATTTGATGAAGAATCTCAGCCTAAACATGCTAGGTCAAGTGGGAAATAATCGAGGTCGAGGGAGGTTTGCAAATCAGCAAGGAGGTGAAGAAAGGCCTAGGAATGGTGTTGGACAAAGCAATGGTAGGTTTTGGAGGTAGACGCCCACATGTTATAATTGTGGAGAGTTGGGTCACATCAGCCCGCAATGTGATAAGCCACCAAGGATGGGGGGAGACATGTATCCATTGCCAAGACAGGTGCTAACTAGGTCGCATGATTATGGCATCGAAATTAAGGGAGATGAAGGAACCAGCGGATTAACCCAGGAGGAAAAGGGAAAGACAAAAGTGCTAAGTGTAGTCACCTTGGAGAAGGCATCAAAGCTAGAGGATACATTAGTGATGCCTATTGGGAAGAGGACCACAGAGGATAAGGAAGGAAGAAGTGCCCCAGGTCCTAGTAAGAAGAAAGGAAAGAGCCATGAAGGCGAGGATGTCAAGGCCAAGAGGAAAAGGAGAGCTCGTCGAAAGTTTCATGTTTCAGATTTTCCACTAGGGGATGGGCAATTAAGCTATGACTTGAAGGAGGATCTGACGAGCAGGAAGGCAGATGTTACTTTTGGGCAGCTTATAGAGATGGTGCCTAAGCTAAAGCGACAGTGGAAGAGGATGGTTAACCCAATGGAGAAAGAGCCAGAGAGAGGTTCAGTGAAGGTGTTGGCAATGGACGAGCTACCAGACATTTGTCCAATAGTAGATGTGTGGCATAAAAGGAAAAATTTGGGACAAGGTTATGTGGATGGCGGAGCCCAAATATGCGTCATAACACACTCATGCGTTGAGAAGATGGGTCTCACAGTGGCTGGGGTGTCAGGTTTTCAGATCAGATTGGCAAACCATCAAAAAGTAAAATGCTTGGGTGTTGTAAAGAGCTTAGAAGTGGAGGCATATGATGCAAAGGAAGTGGTTGATTTTCATGTGATGCCAGCAAGGTTGGGAGCATATCCTATTATACTGGGCAGACCATGGTTACGTGCAGTGGGAGCTGTTCAAGATTGGCGACATGGTACGATTAGCCTCTATGGAAAGACAGGTACCAAGAAGCTTTATAATATGGACACAAGGAAACGATAAGAGGAGCTTTATGAAGATGAGGATGAGTCTAGTGATGAAGGCTCTTCCACGGTGACAGATGAGGACAGTGATAGCACTACCAACAGTGATGAGGATGCTGATGTTGCATTTCTTTTGATGGACAAAGAAATCCATGAGATTGGTTTAGTTGCATTTGCGAATGAGGTTGAAGATGAAAGTGAAGGGCCTTATGAAGTGATTGAAGGGTTGATGCAAACCAAGGTTGAGTTGTCAAAGAAGCAGGAATTAATGACGCAAATGATTAGTGGAGACCTCTCAGCTATGGAGAAGGATATATATTTGCACATGCTGGCTAGTTTTCCTGATTTGTTCATTACTTCATATGAAGAGATCAGAG
>NW_028221402.1:52028-113602 GCF_014529385.1 Adiantum capillus-veneris | reverse complement strand
AACCAATGACTGCCGTCGCCCGGTCCACCGCCCAACCTCCCTTTAATAGGCTCCTAGCCACTTTCGGACCCCTTCCCACTGGTAGCCGGCCCTTGGCCGAGGTCCGTGACCCCTTGGTTGGCCCTTGGCCTAACATTACTCCCCCCTTGGAGAAGCGTTTTCGTCCTCGAAAACAAAAGTGGGAATTTATTCTTAAGAACACTAATGTTTTCCCAAGTGGCACCCTCTTCAGGCGATCTTTCCACTTGACTAAAGCTTGCCTACGTACATGATGACGATTAAGAGAGCATGAAAATCTAAAATGCGTTCGGGGTCATGCAGTTGAGTGGAGGTTCAGTGAAATCAACCAATATCTGCTGGCCGATAACATTGTCGTCCCCATGCAAGCGTTTACGTAAACGACTTACATGAAATATCGGATGGACACGAGAGTGCGCGGGTAACTCAAGTTTGTATGCCCTATCATCAACTCGCTTGAGTATCTTGAATGGCCCACAATAACGTGGAGATAATTTGGGTGTAGGTCCAGTCTTCAGACTTTCTGAATGCTCTGGCACACGCAAAAAATACCTCTTCCCCTTCCGTGAAGGTAACTTGCCGACGTTTCTCATCAGCATACTTCTTATACCGATCTTGTGCTTGTCGAACATTTTGACAAGCAAGTCTCAGCATTTCCATATGATCTTGGAGAAACTCCTTGACCTTTTGGAGCTTCTCAGTTGCCAACCCCACCGTCACTGGTGATCTAGGTTGAAAACCATACATAAGCATGAATGGACTAAAACCAGTTGTAACATGCTTAGCACTATTATATGCAAACTCAAGAATAGGAAGATAATCTTCCCAATCTGATTGCTTCTTGCTAACGTATGCTCGTAGCATATCCTCTAGCACTTGGTTGACTTGTTCCGTCTGACCATCTGTTTCAGGGTGATCAGCCGTACTAAATTAAGTTGTGTACCCAATCGTTTAAAAACAGCCCTCCAAAAATGATTGTTAAACTTGGATAACGATCACTCACAATGTTACTTGGCAATCCATACAACCTGTAAAGATTGTCCACAAATAACTTAGCTAATTCTGGAGTCTTAATGGTTGACTTGGTTGGAATAAACCGACAAAGTTTAGTCAACCGGTCTACGACCACCCATACCGAGTCATGTCCTCGAATAGTGGTTGGTAAACCCAATAAAATCCATGGAGATACTTTCCCATTTACCCTTGGGAATCTCTAAAGGATGTAAGAGTCCTCATGCTTTCAGGCACTCTGCTTTATTAACTTGACATTTTTGGCAATGCAAGACATAGTCTTGAACATACCCATGCAAACTTGGCCAGTAAAATTGTCGTCTTACGAGTGCATAAGTTTTTTAATTCCCGGGTGCCCTGCACTTGGACTATCATGACATTCATAAAGAATTTGGCGCCGAATGTCCGCGTCCGTCGGTACACACACTCTCCCCTTGTGGAGTAGGTACCCATCATCTATGGAAAAATTCTTCCATCTCTGCAGTTCATCACTCGAAAGAGGAGAACTGGGTGTGGAGGAAACAAAACCACTACCAACACTGGAGTGAGAAGGATCCCTCTTTCGAACATAGCTCCACACCTTGGAGTATGCAGTATCATGCTCGCACTTACCTTTGAGAGATTCCAAAAACTCACTCCGCAATTCCGTGAAAAGGAGAGAGTTGATCTCTGGCATTCGGCTAAGAGTATCAGCCACTACATTGTACCGCCCCCTGCGATATCGTAGCTTGGCATCATACTCCTGAAGAATCTCAGCCCACCTAGCCTTGCGACCCTTCAAATCACTTTGTTGTGTGAACCACTTGATGCTTTCATGGTCAAACATAATCTCGAACTGTGCACCATACAAATAATTTCGCTATGTCTTTAAAGCAGAAACTATTGCATAGAGCTCTCATTCGTAAGCAGAGTAATTCTGTTGTGCTGAATCCAGCTTCTTGCTTTCAAATGCAATTGGCCTTCCCTCTTGCAGAAGGACTGCTCCAATTGCACGATTACTAGCATCCGTTTCCAAAATGAATGGCTTTAAGGGATCCACAATAGCCAAAACAGCTGTCGCTAATATGTCCTTAATTTTGTCAAAACTTTGTTGTTGTTCTAATCCCAACTGAAAGGTCTTGCCCTTGGCTTTCAGCTGATCTATCATGGGAACAGCAATATGGGCATAGTTTTCAACCTACAAAGCCTAAAAAAATCTGGAGCTCTTCCAAATTTTTTTGGAGAGGGGCACCTCCGAATGGCATCCACCTTGGATTGATCCATGTGTACCCGTGCATCCAAAATAACATGCCCCAAGTAGTGAATTTCCTCTTGAGAAAATCACATTTGGATTCCTTGGCATATAACTGATTTTGGCGTAGCAAATGAAACACTTGTTTCAAATGTGCTAATGCTCTTCCTCAAAGGCACTATATACAAGAATGTCATCGAGAAAACGATAACAAACTTTTCCAAGTATGGTCTCAAGACACTATCCATGAGTATCATGAACGTAGCTGGAGCATTGGTTAACCCAAAGGGCATCACCAAAAACTCATAATGTCCAAACCTTGTTCGGAACGCTGTTTTGGGTATATCCGCAAACCTGATGCGTACTTGATGATACCCAGATCTTAAATCAATCTTTGAAAATATACGAGCATGGGTGAGCTTATCAAACAGCTCATCCACTCGTGGCAATGGGTACTTGTTCTTAACAGTAACCGCATTTAATCCACGATAATCTACGCACATGTGCATACTACTGTCCTTTTTCTTCACCAAGAGAATGGGGGAGGCCCATGGTGAAGAACTTGGTTGAATAAACCCTCTACTGAGATAGTCAGCAAGCTGACGTTCCACCTCAGCAACCTCAGAATGACTCATTCTGTAAGGCGGTTTACTCACTGGCTTACTACCTGCAACCACGTCTACGCCATGTTGCACAGAACGTGTCGGCGGTAGCCCTGGTGGTAAATCATCTGGGAACACATCCTTGAATTCCCTTAAAAGTTCCTTTAATTCATTAGCAATATTTTCTTGTTTTGTATTAGTAGGCATAGCTGGAAGAGGAGAGAGAGAAGAATGCGGCGTTGAGGAAGTTTTATTCAAAACATTATCATCATTCAAAACATCATCCACATTGGAAATAAAATGGCACAGTGAGTAACACAAAAAGAGTTCTTCTATTGCATCATCAGAAGCGAGCTTCATAAGCTCAGCTGTACAAATAAGTGGTGAGGAAGGTACATCCTTCTCCCTCAATAGCAGCACGTGCACTCCATTGGATTCGAACATTAGACTATTATGCTCATAGCTACGTCTAAGTGATGATCCTAAACTATGCAACCATTCACGACTAAGAACCACATCTGCCCTCTCCATATTCATGACTTGGAAATCCAAAGAGGTACGGTATCCTTGAATTTCTAGAGGTACATCTTTAACCTGCGTTTCCCATATCTCAGCATCATGGCCGTTAATCATTGCTACCTTGTAGCGATGGGAACTCGGGGTTTGGGGCAATTTGAGTCGTTTCACCAATTTATAATTGATGAAATTGTGCGACGCACCATCGTCTACCAAGATCCGCACCCTGTGCTCTTGGATAGAGCCATGCATACGCACCAACTCATGTGGTCCGAAAGTCTGCTGCCACATGGAGGCTGTGATAGAACACTCATGCACCGCCTCGGTGTGTGTTACTTCCACATTAGCAAACTGGGAAGAGGATTCGAGAGGTAAAAGCTGCACCATGTGCAGTGCTTTTTCCTTCCCCTTGTCTTGAGCAGCAGATTTCCCCTTGGGACAATCCTTTTTGCTATGTCGAGTTCCCAAACATTTAAAGCACAACTTTTCTTTTTTGGCTTTCTCAAACTCTTCCGTTGAGAGAGGACCTCTAGACCCCTTGGGCTTTTTGGAGGTCTCTGATGCAGCAGAGGCAAATTTTCTTTTATGATGCATATGTTGTGGACGTGTTGAAACAGGTGTAGTGCCATGCACATGCGAACTATGAAATGCCCGATCATCGGGATCATCATGGATGTGAGCTTGCACTATTGCATCCTCAAGTGTTTGTGGATCCTGGGTTTTAACGTGCTTCTCAAGCTCGGGAGTTAACCCACGGATGAACCCACGTACCTACTGAAAGGTGTCCATCCCTTCCAGCTTGAGGACCACATCCCGATAATGAGAAATATATTCCAATAATGTTTTATGTTGGCGCATGAAACATTCGTCCCAGGCGGTCCAATTTCTATCCTTCTCATTAGTAGGTAGAAATTCCTTCCTGAAGACAGTCTCAAAAGCTGCCCAAGTCTGTGGTAGGATGCCCTTCTCCTTGAGAGACATCCACCATTTGTAGGCCTTGCCGTCCAAAGTCAAACTTGTCTGCAGCGCCTTGGCTGCATCCGGGGTACGTCTAAGGTCATGAATACCATCCCACTTGCTGAGAAAAATATTCACGGTGTCCTTGTTTCGCTCACGCTCTTCTCCCCGAAAAATTGGTGGCTTTGTATTTTTCAACAAATTGTCCACCTCTTTTTGGGTCAGAGTGTGCAGCGGTCCCGGAAGAGGGCCTTGCCCGGCAACCGGCCCTTGGCCTGGTGTGGAGCCGTGCTCCTGATTTTACTGACTAGCAGGGCCCGTGGCTTTCTGCCGCATATGCAACTTAATCAAATCGGATAATGCTGTGACATTCTGATTTAATTGTGCAAAATTCGTTTCAAGCACAGTCATGCGTGTTTGCAATGCATAGAAATCTTGCATGTCCAACAACTCATACGCATCATCTGTCGCCATCGTGGCACGATTACCCTCCGTGAGAGGAACCGTTCGCATGGCATCGGCAGTCGAAACGGTTGCGGACTGCTCGAAATCAAATGCATGATGCATATCTATGTCCAAATCCATGCTGTGGACGTACTGTGTGAGAAAAGAAAGGAGAACACCTGAATTCCAATGAGCTCGTAGCAGGTTGTGATAATTCATCGTATAATTACGCCTTTGATGGGAAAGAACGCTGAATTTGAAAGCGAACTTCAATCCAAAACAAAGAGTAGCTTGAAAATAATGATCAAGTCTGCAGCCGATGATGCTCTTGAAAGCATCGATCAATTTGGAGTTGCCAACGATCTAGTTTGCATCTCATGCAATACGACAGATTAACTTGAAATTTTCCGACAAATGTTGCCGCCGATGAGTAGCTTGAAAACACGAATCAATGTACCTTCACCACCGATTTGGCCTGCATCGTATGCAAGAAGCCAAAACCAGGAAATTTGCAACCAATCGCTGGCTTTTCAAAACTTGAGAATCCGAGTTTCAGCAGATTCGGACTGTAAAATTTGCAGTAATCCACAGCCGTTGTGTGCTTTGTGTGCCCACCGATTCGGAGAAGAATACTGTAGATCAATGGAATCGCAATCGCGCAGGGCACGGCCCTTGTTCAAAACCCACGAGGGTTTGCCGGGTGTGAACGGCCAACCCTTAAGGGTTTTTTGTATAAAAAAAACTCGAACATCTCTCTTGCAGACGAAGCGGCCGACTGCGCAGAGCTCAAAGGAGAGATACCTCGCGATGGCGAGGTCCGCTGAGGCCGGGCAAGAAACGGGAATTCACTAACTCCCCCGCGCGCTCCCAGCGAGCCCAACTCCAGGCGATTTGGTGCAGGTTGACAGACGCCCTTGTCCCCGACTAGGGGTTGCTGCACACGCGCTTGGCTCGACTTCGTCTTCTTCCTCCCTTTGAGGTTGCATGCAACATGCAGCAAAAGTACAAACGTGCCCCAGTTCTAAAGATAGCCTGAAGCTCTAATACCAATCTCAAACCAATGGACTACCCGGTCCCGGTCCATCCGCCCAACCTCCCTTTAATAGGCTCCTAGCCACTTTCGGACCCCTTCCCACTGGCAGCCGGGTCCGTGACCCCTTGGTTGGCCCTTGGCCTGACATGATCTACTTTTGTAACATAAGTCTTTAGTGGATTAAGTATCGTAAGATTGGCTATCTCACTTTGGCCATCCATTTGTGGGTGATATGCCAAAGAGAAATTCAATCTTGTATCTAGGTTTTCAAAGAGGCCTTTTCAAAAATTACTGGTCAGTCTAGGATCTCTATCTGACACGATGGATGTTGGCAATCCATGGTGTTTGAAAATTTGAGATACGAAGAGAGTTTTCATTTGGTGTGCTTTAATAGTATTTTGGACAAGAATAAAGTTTGCTTGCTTGCTAAACCTGTCAACTATTGCCCATATATCCCATATTCCCATGGATAGACTTCGATAAACCAAAGATAAAATCCATGGATATACTCTCCCATGGTGAATTAGGGATTGGCAATGGCTGGAGTAATCCAGGTTGCTTCCCTCTATCATACTTAGTCTTTTGGCATACCACACATTTTGAAACATACTCTTGTATGTACACTTTCATTGTAGGCCAATAGAAGTACGTCTCTACTCCTTGAAGAGTAGGTTGAATGGCTCTATGCCCCGCATAAGGAGAAGCAAGGGATTCATACATGAATTTCTCACGAAGGGAGTGGGTAACACGTAGCCTATTGCCATGGGGAAGATAACCATCCTGTAAGGTGAATGGTTCTTCTTTCTTCCCCAATGCAAGGGTTGACAATATGTTTTTAACGTTAGGTTCAGTAGCATACTCATCTATCATAGAAGATAGGTCATTGTGAGTTGCTATAGACACCGCATTAACTCTTGGTCATTGTGAAAGTGCATCAGCCACATGATTGTGCTTACCACCAATGTGAGCAATATGAAAATAAAATTGCGAAACAAAATTTTCCCACCTCATTTGTTTGTCGGAGAGCTTGGGTTGTGTCATGAAGTACTTAAGATGTTGGTGATTTGTTCGTAGGATGAATGGAGTCCCCAAAAGGTAGTGCTTCCATGTATCAAGGGAATGTAGACAGCTAGTAGCTCCTTTTTAAAGATGCCCAAGACACGCTCATTCGAATGGAGTCTTCGACTCTCATATGCATTACATTGGACCTCAAATGGTTTTGAGAGTTCCAGAAGTGTAAGCACAGGTTGAAAGGTAAGCTTTTATTTAAGCTTTCAAACTCATTTTTCTCTTTAGCAGTCCATGAGTACTTAAAGTTCTCCTTTGTCAAGTCATGTAATGGTCCTTCTATTTGAGAGAACTTTTCTATGAAGCGTCTATAGTATGCACACATACCAATAAAGATTCTTAGCTCATGTAGATTCCTTGGATTAGTCCATGCTTTTATTACCTCCAACTTTGACACGGATCCATATGGATCCCATCTTGAGAGATAATATGACCTAAGTATTGAATCTCTTGAAGGAAAAATTTGCTCTTCCTTTGATTGATAAAAATCTTGTTCTCCCTCAAAGCTTGAAAAGTTACTCGGAGATGTTGCTTGTGCTCTTCTAAGGATTTGGAGTAGATGATGATATCATCAAAGAACACTTCAATGAATTTACTGTAGAGTCTAGAAATTTTCTCCATTAAACGATTGAACGTGGCTGGAGCATTTGTCAAACCAAAAGGCATGACAAGATATTCATAAATACCAAACGCTGTACGGAACGCAGTGTCGAGAAATTTGCGGTCTTGCCAAGAAAGCACCGGGCTTTTGGCTGTGAGAGTTTGTGAGAGAACTCCATAAAACTATATGAAGGAGTTAAACCATAGATGCCATGAAGATTAGGGTTTGAAAGGAAGTGCAATCAAAGAAGCCCCACTCTTTCTCTCTTGCACTCACACACAAGAAAGAACACAAAAGATAATATCAAAACAACACAAAGATGAAAACATCAAGGCTATGGTCATATCGTATCATGGGTAATATGAAAGGGTTAATAGATGAGTTGATGGTATTCAATCTTGGCTGACCAAACAGGCTACGAATTGTTCTTTGGAATTGTAATTTTGTGCTTACCATAATATATATGTTTTGTCTAGTGATTGGGATTAATTGTGTGTACAAATCCTCTTGGTTCATAGCAAGATAACTACACTTACATAAAAAGAAAAGTTATAGTCTATAAGAGGTAGTATGATGGGATCCGATGAAAGAAGTATTTCATTGAGTGTTTCTAGGACAGAGAGAAACACTATACATTGTTGAAAGTGATTTTACAACTAATCCATACGTTAGTTCTAGTAGAACACATAGAGTGGCAGCGATAGATATTCTCATCATGTGGATTATTCATCTATGATAGTATGTGAGAAATGTAGATATGAGAGAAGTGAAGAGATGAGAAGTTTCCCTCCCACACTCTATTCTTGCCTGTAGGCAATAAGGATATTGTAGGGAGAGATGTACCTGTAGTTAGCAAGGAGAACCTAGAATTTGTAGAGAGAATGAATTTCTAAGAGTGACAGAGATAGGTTTGGTTAAGGAGATGAGATTAGGTATGTATATATGTTGGATTAGAGATGAAAAAGAAAACAACAAGAAATCAAGAAAACATTAATGTAGAACACATCTTACTTGAATAACCCTTCGGCACCATTATTGATGGAGAGAGCAGAAGAAGGGAGAATTCAACTTTGATTGATACGCAAATTCCAAGACCTTCTTTGATTAGAGATGATCTTCCAAGGATAGCGTGCAAGAATGGCTAGTCTTCCTCTAGGAGAAAGTGTAGGCTTAGGCTTATGTTAATGGCTAAGTACAATTTGGCATTACTACTCACTCCCTCATGAATTCCTCTCACCAATGGCTTGAATGCTTGAGTACTTTTCAAGGAAGAAGAGGTCCCCTTTTATAGGTGAAGGGAACCCCTAATGTTTTACACGAGAAGGGAAGAGCCAGTGTGAACAGAACCTGAAAAAGTTGGAAATGAGCTTTCCATGCATGATGTGGGCAGACTGGGGTCCAGTATTTTGATCATATCTCCTCAACCATTGCTCTAAACAAAAAAGTAAAAATTTGGGCAGAAAATTCAACTCATTACCTACGACTTCCATTTTAAAATATTTTTCCAATTCGGATTGGAACCTTGTGTAAACAAATTATCAAAATAGGGTCTATTTCTGGTAGTAAAAGTCTTCTTGTGGTCCCCTTAGCCTAGACTTTCATTTGATTCCAAAGGAAACCTCATGCCATATGAAATCATGACATTGCTCCTTGGCAAAGTTTTGTAATCATGCTTGCAATAATGCATTAAAATAAGTGTATCTTTGAAATCATGCCACTTAGTGTTCCACTAGGATTTGATTCCCTCCTAGTAGATATTTAAAAAGAAATATAAGAAAATTATGAAAAATACATAGAATTTATATGTATATTGGAGATTACCCTAGATATAGGATCTAGCTAGGGTGTGAGATGATAATGAGATAGTAGAAATAAAGAATCAATGCTTTTTTTGCCCCAAGTTAAAGAGGCAGAGCTATTGACGCTTTTTCCATAGTACTTTTTGACGGTAAAGTAAGAATATATTACCCTTGAGATAAATAATAGAATGAGATAGAAAGCTTATTATTATACTTAGATATACATATGTACATTATAAGAAATATAACTATGTATTTAAAAAGTTACAAAATAACTCTTGTAGCATGCCTTCCCACTATGTACGTGTCACAGCACGACATCCACCCCCTCTAAACCTGCACATCCTCCAATATGTGCCACATTGTCTCTTTGTAAGATTAGCCCTCTTGTACATCTTCCTTGCTTTATTCTTCACTGGATGATTCCAAAGCTTCATCTTCACTTTGATCTTCACCTATGTTTTGTTCTTCCTCCTTATCAACATCTTCTAGATCATTGTCTCCTCTTCTCTTAAACATTTTGATCCTTTTTCCTGCAATGGGAATCTTTACTTATGTACCATCTAGTTCAGACAAGCTGTAAGTAGCATTTTCATGCACATTCTTTACAACATACAATCCAAACCATCTTTTTGAGAACTTATGCATGACTGTGTACTGGTTATTAAGGCTGCTATCATACACTAAAACCAAGTCACCTTTGTCGATTGCTTTGCTCCTGAGCCAATGCCGATTATCAAAGTAGTCCTTGTTTTTCAACCTTGCATTTTTTAGTTGTTCTTTTGTAGCCTCAATGTCTCCAAGTCTTCTCTCTTGTTGCCTTATGCGCAATGCAAGGAGGTCTTCCCTGCTAAGCCCCTCTTGCCAAGGTAATACATTCCATGTGGGAATTGTATCTTCAATCGGCATCACTGGCTTTTGACCATACATTAGCTCCGTAGATATGTAGACAATTACTGAGCTATGTATTGTACGATCAGCCCATAAAGCATATGGTAACAATTTTGGCCACTCACCAACTCTTCCTTCGCAAGCCTTGGCCAAAGCTTTGATGATAGGAGGATGCCCTCTTTCACTCTTTCCATTGCCTTCAAGGTTGTAAGTTGTAGTAGTAAGAGAAATCTTGATTCCTAATCTGGAAAAGAACTCCCTTGCTTCTTCGGCATCCAGTTCACCTCTGTCTGCAGTGATCTTTTCCACATAACCATAACGGAAAATCACCTCATCAAGAAGGAATTTGCACACAACTTCTGTTGTTTTAGATCTTAATCTCTTCCTTCAACCTGATTAGTTAGGTCATCTCGTGCAAGAACCAAGTATCTCATCTGCCAGAGTCCTAAAGGCATTGTGACTAGATCCACAACCCATTTATAGTGCACAGCTAGTGGATATGTAGAGGGCTATCCATCACGATGTCAAACATTTGAATACATTTGACAAGTTACACATGACTCTACAAATTGAGATACATCTTTGTACATACCCTTCCACCAATATTTTTCTTTCAACTTGGAGAAGGTTTCCCACACACCCCTGTGTCCAGTCCATATACTCTCATGTAACTCTTGCATGAGCTTTACTTGAGTCTCTTTTTTACATATAACCCTTTGTGGTGTAGCACCCTTTTGTTTAGGATTCTTCCACAAGTAGCCATCCCTCAAAAAGTAACCTATGCTTTCCTGCGTATCCTCTTGAATTCATGTTCAGACCAGTCATCCTGTTTTGTTAGAGTACTCAAGTAGCTTCCAATGAGAATCCAATCACCTTCATAAAGATCTTTTAAGGAAAATTCAAGTGGATTAGTCATGCAGACATTGTTACCTTTGACCTGAGAGATGGAACAGAACTTTGTGCCCACATCATCTCCCTCATCAATCATCTGTGACTCATCTTCATACCTTGCCCTTGATAGCATATCTGCCACTGTATTGTCTTTACCTGCAATGTGCTTAAACTCAGGGTTTAAGGACTTAATGTAGGCAATCCACCGCAACATAGCAATCTCTGGCGTTGAGCATCTTGTAATCATCCCAAGAAGTGGTAGACAATCCGTTTCTACAACCACACATGCACCAGTTAGGTACTCTTTTCCATTTTTCAAGGCTGTATAATCATACCCCATAACTCTCACTCTATCTGTGGATAGTTTCTTTGGCGAGCACTTAGTACCTTTGCTCCAAATCTCACCACATACCTGTGTCCTTTTTTTTCATCTTGCCCTATTGCCCATCCAATCCTTGTAGGACTGGTGTTTACTGTCACAATTACTGGCCTTTGATACTCATAGTCTACCTTTCTCAAAGTTGGTGCTGATTGGAGCAACTCCTTCAGTTTTTTCATGGCTTTTACATGTGCTTCTGTCCATTTAAACTTTTGATTCTTTCTAAGCAATTGATAAAGAGGATCAGGTACATGCGCATAATGTGGAATCCAAATAACATAAAAGACACATGCTCCAAAAAACCTTCTAACCTCAGTGATGCTAGTGCATGTTTCTTTCATTCTTTGGATGGCATCTACCTTTGTTGGACAAGGTTTTCTACCATATGGCCCGCACATGTACCCCACAATGAGCACTTCATTGACACCAAACACAGACTTTTTCCCTGACAATGTAAGATTCAATTATTCCAACCTAGACAAAATTTTACCACAATCATTTATGCGATTTACCACAAACCTGCGACATCCCCTAGGATCCAAAGCTTCATCTTTGTTACTTTCTTCACATCCTTTGATAGGCAAATCATTAATGAAAGGCTTTGTGATTTGAGGAATAAAGTCACGTAAGACCTTATTCATCCCATTCATCATATGTGCAACCGAGTTGGTTGCTCCCTGTGGCAAGGTACACATCCTTACCAAACCCAAAGGTATCCTCATGGTTTTCAAGTCTCTACTTTCGATTGCAAGCTGAAATTGATCATACCCTTGGTAGAGATCTCCCATTGAGTAGATTGCCCTCCCTGCAAACGCCTCTGTAAACTCATCCACAATTGGACCTGTACCTACATTTCTAATTGTCACCTTGTTCACTGGTTGCATATCTTGGATAAAGCGTAGAGAACCATTCTTCTTTGGAACTGTGAACCACCTAATTGAGTATGGAGCACAAGAAGGCTCCAAGATTCCCATTTTGGTTTTCTCATTCAGTAGCTCTACTAACTTTGGCAAATGAGCCTTTGGAACCGGAATAGGCTGCAAATTCCAAGGCACATGAGGTATTGTGAAAATTACCATAGGAGCTACAATAGAAGGATCAACATATCCTATCTCGTGTGGCTCAAATGCAAAAGCCTTACCATGCTTTGAAAGCATTTCTTTGAAGCACCTTGTCTCCTCTTGTGTTAGAAACTCCTCGCGACCAATCTGCAACTCTTGGAAAGACTCCTATGTGAAGGTATGCCCAATCTTTTTAGGATTCCTCAAACTTGGTTGTAAAGAAGTCTGCTCAATCTTTTCCCTGTTTTTGGGTGGTAAGGGTGAAGCTACTGGTTTCACCTTCTTTGCTACACTCTTGTATTTAGTTTCAACATGGACTTTTGGGCCAACTGTTTGGTTTTCTTTAAAGGCTTCTATTACTTGGTACATTTCCATAGAGCAAACTTCCACAACTTCATTTTCAAGATGCAAACTAGAACCCATTATACCATCAAGCTCATCCATAGTATCTACAAAAGAAACTTGTTCATACAAACCCAAAACATTTTCAGTAGGCTCTAGCAACCCACTCTTTTTCATGCCTATTTGTACGTTATGCACATATTGCCTCTCTTCAAATCTTCAAGTTTTGTAAAACATATTGATCCATTCCTTGTTACCAAGGAGCTCGTTTTGAGAAAGTTTCACCTATTTTTGGATCAAGCGAGATCCTTTTTCTTTCTGTACCACTGCAATCCCACTTTGCAATGGTACTTGGCCAAAACCCATCATTTCTCTATGATCATGAAACTCTTTTCTCACCTTTGGTAGAGGATATTCTCTAAGGTTGTCACGATTTCTTTCATGGTTTACACAAACTGTGAGAAATTGGACAGCTCGTTTACCATCTTTGCTACGTATCCTAGAATATGTTGAACCATCATCCATTACCTTTGTTTCCATTCAAACTCCCACAATGTAGGGCTGTCCAAGGATGAGATGATCTGAATATGTATCCTATACAAAGAAGTTTTGGTCAATCTTTACATCACCTATTGTCACCTTCAAACCTGGACATGCTTCATACAACTCACTGGATGAATTGTTTTCCGCTTTTACCATCCAGCCATGATCTGTGTCCATCGGCCATTTGAACTTGTTGTAGAGACTCTTTGACATTATGTTTATTTCAGAACCATGGTCAATCAAGGCAACAAATGGCTCTTCAAGATCACCTACCTTGACCAAAGTTTCTGTAGTAGCCCTTGCACAGTGACTTCGTGAATAATAGCTCCTAGGAATAGCTTCAACTTCTTCATCATCGTTTGAGAAATGCACTTACTTCACTCTCCCACTAGATTGGTAGCATCCTACCACAGTTCCATCATCCTCCTCCTTATTTTACAGGTGCATCCCTTGTGTCTTCAAGGTTTCCCCTTCAACCTGTGGACGAGAAACTTCAGCAAGAGTTTGCCTCTTCCTCTTTATGATGTCAATGATCTCCTCATGGAATTCACGCTTTACAATTCCAAGAACTTCTCCCAGAGTAAACTCAATCTTGCTATTCAAGATCCTTTTCTCCAAGACTTTCTTCAAATCTGTAGCAACCTCGCTATCAGATTGTAGTTTATAAGTTGGTCCTTTTGTCTTACCTTTTGTTGGCTCTTTCTTATTTCCTGTTGTAGAATCCTCCATGAGTACTTCAGGTGGAGATGCTCCTTGTGTCGGGGGTGTTTGGGAAGGCATTGAGTCACTTCTTCCCCCACTTCTAGAAGCTCCTTTTGATGGTCCTTCATCAGCATTCTCATGTCTGCGCTTCTCTTCTACATTACCCTCATTTTGTTGGCATTTTGTAATGTAGGTATGCACTGACAATGAGTCCACTGGATCATTCCATCCTGTTTGTATATGTATGCAATCACCTGCTTCATGTAGAATCTCTTTTGTAAGCTTTCCCTTTTTAGCTAATTGCATGACATTTGGCCAAATTTGACCATGCTGGTCATTCACCTCTTCATCACTGAGATGCTCAATGTTTACTCCATAAGAAGTTTCCTCAACTGAAGAGCTAGCATGGTTAGTTGCCATATCTTCAACTAAGGTTTGCATTCCCCCCTTTCCAAAGTTAGTTCTCAAGGGTAGACCTGTCTCTCTTAAGTGGATTTTACCATCCTTAAAAAAGATAACATCTTTCGACAAAGCATCACTAAAATCATCAAAATCCCTTCTTACATGGTATGTACTATCACACGAAATACATCTATTAACAAACCCTTGTTTGGGCTGTTGTCTTTGCCTGAGAAGTGGCCTGAGAAGTGGCCCTGATGGTTGGCCTTTTTCTTCAAGCTTTGCAAGCTTCACCTTCAAGTTACGCATTCTCTTCACAAGCTCATCTAGCATAGACTCATCAAAATTAGGAGCTATATAAGTAGGCTTTACCATTTTGTCAGAAGTTGAGGTTGAAGGACTTGTAGTGTTTACTACCATCTTGTCCCTTCTTGTTTGTCGTTTGGCAAGCAATGAGACAGCACCTTCAACTTCATTCCAGCCGGTCTTTAGTCCTTGCTCAGCATCTTTATCTTCAAGAAGAAGCTCCAAATTTTCTTGAAACTCTTTACCTGCAGCTTGTAAGAAAAGATATGTCTTCTCTGCATCTAGTGTGTCCCTTTCTGTCCTAGTGAGTTGTGCATAGCGCCCCTCAAATTTCTTAAGTAGCTCTATTATTGATAGTCCTTGCTTTGGCTTGACTACCCATTCTAAGAATGTCCTTTTGGTCACTCTCTCAGAGTCCTCCATGAAATATTCCTCCTTTAAAGCTACTTTGAGTTCTTCCCAATTTCTCCCATGCCCATCTTAAATTACCCTAACATGCTCCCTAATTTATGGAGCAACAACTAGCTCAAAGCTTTGAATCATCTCACCTTCTGACACGCAATGCAGCTCCATCTCCTTCACATACTCGCGTAAGTACTTGGTTACATCTTTGCCATTGAACTCATCCATTCTGTTGACGGCCACTTGTATGGCCTTCGTTGTTGAAATTTTCCTTCTTTCAGTGGCATGTTGTTGTTGCATGAACATTGCAAATGCTTGAAACATTTTCATTGTTGCTAGGTGAAAATGCATACCATGTTGCTCAACATGATCACCCATGGTTACCCACAAACTCTCACCCTGGAAGATTCGCATCGGGTTCACCAAAATATTACATCGAGAAATTTGTCGTCTTGCCAAGAAAGCACCAGGCTTTTGGCTGTGAGAGTTTGTGAGAGAACTCCAAAAAACTATATGAAGAAGCTAAACCATAGATGCCATGAAGATTAGGGATTGAAAGGAAGTTCAATCAAAGAAGCCCCACTCTTTCTCTCTTACACTCACACACAAGAAAGAACACAAAAGAGAATATCAAAACAACACAAAGATGAAAACATCAAGGCTATGGTCATATCGTATCATGGGTAATATGAAAGGGTTAATAGATGAGTTGATGGTATTCAATCTTGGCTGACCAAATAGGCTACGAATTGTTCTTTGGAATTGTAATTTTGTGCTTACCATAATATATATGTTTTGTCTAGTGATTGGGATTAATTGTGTGTACAAATCCTCTTGGTTCATAGCAAGATAACAATACTTACATAAAAAGAAAAGTTATAGTCTATAAGAGGTAGTATGATGGGATCCGGTGAAAGAAGTTTTTCACTGAGCCTTTCTGGGCCAAAGAGAAACACTATACGTTGTTGAAAGTGTATTTTACGGCCAATCCATACGTTAATTCTAATAGACCGCACAGAGTGGAAGTGATAGAAATTCTCACCGTGTGTATTATTCATCTATGATAGTATGTGAGAAATGTAGATATGAGAGAAGTGAAGAGATGAGAGCATTCCCTCCCACGCCCTATTCTTGCCAGTAGGCAATAAGGATACTGCGGGGAGAGATGTACCTGTAGCAAGGAGAACCTAGAATTTGTAGAGAGGATGAATTTCTAAGAGTGAGAGAGATAGGTTTGGTTAAGGAGATGAGATTAGGTATGTATGTATGTTGGATTAGAGATGAAAAAGAAAACAACAAGAAATCAAGAAAACATCAATGTACAACACATCTTGCTTGAACAACCCTTCAGCACCATTATTGATGGAGAGAGAAGAAGAGGGGAGAATTCAACTTTAAGTGATACGCCAAGTCCAAGACCTTCTTTGATTAGAGTTGATCTTCCAAGGATAGTATGCAAGAATGGCTAGTCTTCCTCTAGGAGAAAGTGTAGGCTTAGGCTTATATTAATGGCTAAGTACAATTTGGCATTACTACTCACTCCCTCATGAATTCCTCTCACCAATGGCTTGAATTCTTGAGTACTTTTCAAGGAAGAAGAGGTCCCCTTTTATAGGTGAAGGGAACCCCCAAGGTTTTACACGAGAAGGGAAGAGCCGGTGTGAACAGAACCTGGAAAAGTTGGAAATGAGTTGTCCATGCATGATGTGGGCAGACTGGGGTCCAGTATTTTGATCATATCTCCTCAACCGTGGCTCCAAATAAAAAAGTAAAAATATGGGCAGAAAATTCAGCTCATTAGCTACGACTTCCACTTCAAAATCTTTTTCCAATTCGGATTGGAACCTTGTGTAAACAAATTATCAAAATAGGGTCTATTTATGGGAGCAAAAGTCTTCCTGTGGTCCCCTTAGCCTAGAGTTTCATTTGATTCCAAAGGACACCTCATGCCATATGAAAGCATGACATTGCTCGTTGACAAAGTTTTTTAATCATGCTTGCAATAATGCATTAATATAAGTGTATCTTTGAAATCATGCCACCTAGTGTCCCACTAGGATTTGATTCCCTCCTAGTAGCTATTTAAAAAGAAATATAAGAAAAATATGAAAAATACATAGAATATATATATATATATATTGGAGATCATCCTAGATATAGGATTTAGCTAGGATGTGAGATGATAATGAGATAGTAGAAATAAAGAATCAATGTTTTTTTTGCTCCAAGTTAAAGAGGCGGAGCTATTGACGCTTTTTCCATAGTACTTTTTGACGGTAAAGTAAGAATATGTTACCCTTGAGATAAATGATAGAATGAGATAGAAAGCTTATTATTATACTTAGATATGCATATGTACATTATAATAAATATAACTATGTATCTAAAAAGTTACAAAATAACTCTTGTAGCATGCGTTCCCACTATGTACGTATCACAACACGACAACGATCTTTACGACATCTTCATTCACTATCCTTATTTGATGATAGCCACTTTTAAGGTCAATCCTACTGAAGTAGGTCAAACCTTGTAGCGTATCAAATAGATCTTCAACCCACGACACAAGAAATTTGTTTTTGATAGATAGTGAGATGGTTTAGCACTCGATAGTCCACACGCATGCGGTATGTACCATCTTTCTTTTGCACTAAAAGGATTAAAGAAAAAAAAAGGGAAGGAGCTAGGCCTCACCATCCCTTTGTCTACCAGTTCATGCACTTGCTTCATTATCTCCTCTTATTGAGCTTGAGAAACTCTATAAGGAGGCTTGTTAGGTGGTGAGCTTCTTGGTAGGAGCTCAATTTGATGGTCATCATCCCCTTGTTTTGGAGGTAATTCCATAGGGATATCATCGATAAAAACATCTTGGAGTCCATTTAGAAAAGTAGACAAGTCTAACTCTTCTTGATTCCTGCCATTTTCATTTGATAAAACATTAGCGTCATTAGTGGATTCTTTGACAAAAATCATGACATATGCAAGATTCGAGCTTTTCATTGACTTATCAAAAGAAGGTGAATTGACAAGTAGTATAGTACGGCCGGAATCACTAGCATCTATATACATGCTCTTTTACTTGTAGGTGAAGTAGATTCTCCTTTCAGGAAACTTCATGTTGGCAGCCATGCGGTTCAACCAGGGTGCCCCTAGGATAACATCCTCATGTTCGAGGAGGGATAAAAAATTCTCCTTTGTTGACATAGCTTTGGACACGAAGCCTCAACTTTCCAATCAAGGGAGTAATGGAGGCTTGCTGTCCCTTGAAAGATCCATCGATAGCTACAATATCTCCCATCTCAAAATCTTAAATGCCCAACTTAGTGGCCAACTCCATTGATATGAAGTTGTGAGTAGAGCCAGGGTCAAACAAGATGAAGGCCTCATTCTCCCTTACCTTTCCCCAAACATAGGAGAGAGGTGATCCTTTGGAATGAGCATCCTCTTTTGGAGCTTTGATCTTGGAAGCTCTAGGAGTCTCATTGTGGGCATTTCTTTTGGGGCAAGAAGGATAGCCATGTCCTTGCACCCTACACTTGAAGCATTTGTGGTCCTTATGAAAAGCTTCTAGCTCTTCACGAGAGAGTTTATTTTTACCTTTGTAACCTCCCTTCTCCTTGGACTGATTGTTGTTGTTGTTGATGTTGGAATTTCCTTGGGAATAATTTTGGGCATTGTTTTTTCCCTTTGCATCACTTTTGTCTTTGCTTTACATGGGCTTGACATTCCTTCTAGCCCCTTGTTGGAAATTGATACGTGAAGCAATCACAGTGTGGTGGATTACTTCGATGATAGAACAAGGCCATTGCGATTTGACTTACTTGGCCATCTATTCACATAATCCCACACAGAATTGTTGATTTTTCTCGGAGAAGTCCATCTTTTGAAAGACAGTGGCCTTGAGATGTAAATCCCAAAACTTGTCCACATATTTGTGAATAGACTCGTTCTAGAGCAGCTTCAAGCTCCGCCATTCTGTAAGCACTTTGTCCTTTGCATCACTTGCAAGGAATTACTTCATGATGGAAACTCGTAGAGTTTGCCATGTATTTGGGGCTTGGTCGTTGTCATGAAGTCTAGCCCACCATTGACAAGAAGATTTTTGGAAGTGCATAGCTACATGATGGTGTAGCTTGGAGGACTCCGTGAAGCCCTCATCTCCAAAGGCCGCGTCAAATTATTGGATGAAGGCCAATAATTTTTCAGTGGCACCAAAGGTGCCATCATAGGTGAGAAAAGAGATACTCTTTCCTCCCTCTTTGGATTTCTTGATCTTTTGGGACCTTCATCACGCAGGGTAAGATTTTCAATGTCCTCTTCTCTTGTATTCTCTAGGAGAATAACTATTGCTTTTGTTGGAAGAGGAGGAAGGTGAAGAAGAAGGAGAAGAAGGTGACCTCTTTCTTGCCTTTTTCTTCCTTTTTTTCCTCTCTTCCCTTTTGGAGTGACGAGGAGAAGGACTATGGGTTTGACCGTTTCCTCTTGGAAGGAGTTGGCGACCGTCTAGACCGCCGTCTTTGTGGATACATATCTTCAAAGGAACTTAGGGATTTGCTTCTTTCTTGTTCTTTGGATTCCTCCTCTCTTATGGGAGAGAGTCTTCTTTTGGCCTACTAATCTCTCTCTCCTCTTAGAGGGGAAGGGAAATCCCATAAGCACGAAGTTCTTGCAACCTAGTAACAAGATAATCAACAAACATGGGGACATTATCATTGGCACCTTCATGTACAAAATCAAACTTATCAATGTCATTATACTCTCTTGGTTATTGTCATCCATGCTAATTAAACTTATGTATAGAATTACTTTGTGCTTTGGTACCCTCAAAAACCTTAATCGCTACTCTTCTTTACCTTTGAAAATTAGTTCTCAAGTAGCCACACCCCTCGAACTAAGTCCTTCTCAACCAAGATAATAGATCCTTGTCCCAAACTTGTGCCGTTATTTGAAATTTTCATAAAATCTAATATCTAACCAACCCAAATAATTTTCTCATATTAAACGGATCATTTAATGTGGGAGAATAAATGAGAACAAGGGTTAAGATACAGACATGTGCTTATGGATCTATCTCAACACGAGGCCAAGGTAAAAGGGTCCAAATGAGAGATGGTCTGTCAAAGAGCAATGCTACCTAATGGAGCTTAAAGACCTTAGGGTTAACTTCATTAAAGACCCTCCAAAGGTTAGTGTTAAAAAGTCCTTAGACCTAGGACCATAAGCAAGTTGGCATTGAACTTGAGGTGGGAACCCTACCCAAGCTTGAGGTGCTTGTTGTGCTTGGTGACTAAGGTGCTAAGGTGTTTGTGGGAACCTTGCCCAAGCTTGAGGTGCTTGTCATGCTTAAATGACTAAGGTGCTTGAAGTGTTCAATTTAAACATAGTCTCTCAAGAGGCATAAAAGATTGTCATGCTTAAGTGACTAAGGTGCTTGAAGTGTTCAATTCAAACATGATCTCTTAAGAAGCCTAAAAGACACATGCCAAAATCCTCCCTATTTGGCCCTCATGATGTGCTTGATCCCTATTGGATAGGCTTTAAAGGGACCTAATGAGAATTTAGATGCATTTAAATAAATAATTAAGATCTTTCTCTCAAAGAGGGAAAAGAGGACACTTGTCCAAATGATATAATTAAATATGAAGAGAGAGAGAGAGGTGGACCAAGCATGAGAGGGGGGGGCTGATTTGGGCATCCATATACTCTCTCTCTCTCTCTCTCTCTCTCTCTCTCTCTCTCTCTCTCTCTCTCTCTCTCTCTCTCTCTCTCTCTCTGTGTGTGTGTGTGTGTGTGTGTGTGTGTGTGTGTGTGTGTGTGTGTGTGTGTGAAGTGCAAAGTGCGAGAGCTCCATCTTCTTCTCCAAGCTTGTCGAGAAGTTGAGAGCCTACACCAACACTCTTGGCTATGTAATCAAAATCCAACCAAGAGCCATGCTTCGATGCTTAAGCTTGCCATCTTTTTCATATTCATTACTATGCTATTCTGCTATGCTAAGCAAGAAGAGTGATGATAAGTGAGGAACTATTTCTTTCTCCTATTGAATACTTCTTCTTCCTCTTCTGTCCACCTTTGAAGGTGTTTGAGGCCTTGGGACTGAGGCCGGGGATGGTAAATGATTTTACAAAGTTTATGTTATGCTCGTGATGCATGAATCTTTCCATCTTCATTGCATCACCTAGGTCACAAGGAACACAAATATTGTATTGTACCAAGTCTCTCTAAATGGGAGAATCTATAATACAAATGCCTATTGAAGGGGGGACCGGCTCCACATAAATCCGATCCTCAACTATTGTCAAGTTCTCTAAACTCTCTCTTTTGCAAAAGTATTGTTTATGCCAAGTTAATTCAGTATTATGGTTATGTTGCTACCGCTAATTAAGTTCATCCTCTATGTTCTCCAAGCATTTCTCCCAAAAATGCTCACTCATATTCTCTTAATTCCACTATTCTCAAAGGCCATTTCCATTACATTGGTATGGAATTGGAACTGATCTCTTTTAGATAGCTGTTCCAGTGTTAGAATTTATAGCTACTGGTAAGTCGTCAGTTCAGTCAGAGAAACTGGGATAGAAGGTGAAAAGTGGACTGAAATAGTTAGCTGAATTGAATTAGTATAATGAAATGAGAAATAGACTGGATGACTGGAAAGTGTTAATAGTTCAGATTCAGACTCATAGTTCATGAATAACCAGTACAAGGTATATCAGAGTGAAGCTCAATTGACTACAGTAGTTATGATTACAAAGTGGATTTGTAGGCGAAGAGATTGTAGCTTAGGAACTGTTTAGGAATCTAAACCAAGAGAAGTAAGGAGTAAGAAGTCAAAAGACAAGCTGCCCAATTACAAAGTAATGGTTCTATTTATAGTCTCTAGAAGTTACTGTAGTAACTGCCGTGGTAATTATTGCTATGTGACCAATCCATTGTCCGGCTTCTAGGAAATAGTTTTCGCCTGCTGGAGCCGTCTTCGCCTTCTACATACTTCCCTCCTTTCTTGAATTTTGGTATAACTCCAATTTTTTTGAAAAATCCACCGCCTAATCCTGAAATGGTGTTGAGGAATCTGTCTGGGTTTCTGGTTGAGTGTCAAACCCTAAACCCTAAACCCATTTGTCTGTTTGGTGAGTTGGTTGATGTTCCTCCTGAGTAAGCCGATGTTCCTCATGATAGTACCACTCTAAAACTGCTAGCTCTATTGGTATTGCTAGCTTTATGCCATATTTCATGCTTGAGTGCTTGACACCCCTATAATTGTAATTCCAAGTGTGTCTAGCCAAAGAAATTCCAACACCTCACTGGGAAAATCCACCATTTGATTTTGAGATGGAACTACCTAGTATCCTTCCACTGGGAAAATCCACCGTCTGATTTTGAGATGGAACTACCTAGTATCCTTCCACTGAACCCGCTTCCTCCTGCCCTTCGTCCGTGTTGGTGTCTCAAAAGTCCCAGTGCTAGCATTCTCCTTCTGGGTAAGTTTGTAAATGGCCTCCTGCTCAAGCTGATCCCACCTTTTTGTGGTCATCTCAATTTCATAGGGTGTGAGAGGATGATATGTTTTTGTGTCGAGATCATAGAGCATGCGTTTACCCTTTGTCAGACGGGCTCTGGCCAATTTATGACAATGCGAAGCTGTGTGCATCCATCCTTCTGGGAGAGGCTGATTTGTTTTAATCCTAGCTTCAAAGAGTATCTCAGCCATTTCTTTGTATTGTGGCCCCAAATCTGGTTTAGCCATAATATCCTTTTCAGGAATTTTAGAGAACTCCATAGTGAGTTGAAGTAGTTGATTTGTGATCTTGGTAAGACCTTTAAGCTGGATTTTCCATTGCCCCATACAGAGCTTGATCCTCCGCATTTCATCTTTTAGTTCTAGAACATCATTCAACTGGAGAGCATCATTGATCAACGATTGCCAAGTTTTCCATTCTACAGTGGATCGCTCATACCAATCCTGAAGCTCATTAGTGATGTTATGGTATGTAAGTTGATCCATTGGTTTTGAATGTTGAGGATACAAGGCTGGGAAAAACTTAGGCAGCTCAATTTCCCTAGCAGGCAAGGCATACTGGAGAACTGGGAAATTAGGGACAAATTCTAAAAAATTTAGAACAGTCTGGTTCTCGTGGTGCATCATCTTCCTAGTGACTCTAACCAGATGGAACAATCTTCGGAGAGCCGTCACCTGTGCCCCTACTGTCATTTGAGTTTGTGGTCCCTTACTACTACTGGAAGCTTGATCTTCAATCATAGCTTGTACCCTCTGGTCTAGAACTCCTCTGGAAATTTGCATTTGCAGTAGGACTTCTTTCAGTTGGATTTTGACCTCTCTCACACACTTGTATGTGGGCCTATTCCCAAGCAGAAGCTCTAATTCAATGGCTAAGGAATGACAGTCTGCAGTAGACTGCCATTGCCAGTGTGCATTGACCTGCTTATCATCAAAGGTTAGTACCCATTTAGGTACTCTCTCTAGCAACTGGATTCGGCTAGGATGCTCAGGCAGTTGGCACACTTCCTCATCATGGAAGGCGGATGATTTCCAATGTTGGACCATTTCTCTGGCGCCAACGTATAACCTCTAAAAACGTTCCAAATCAGAAAGAAGAACATCATCCTCCGAGTACATCCTGATTATTGGAGCTTGCTGATGTCTTATCCTTTTTTTCAGTGTGATGAGCTGTAGTGAATGTTGCTCATCACCTTACAGAGTTTCAGTCACAACTTTAGCTTTCCCTTTCACATCTGCACAGTGCTATGACTGGTGTGTTGGGGAGTCTTCAGTGTTGCATGTTTGCTGATTTTAAGTCCCTTGATCTCTCGACTGCTGCTGATTCTTATCCTGGTCTGGCTGGACCGTGTTGGGCTGACTGCCCCCTGTGCTGGCAGCTGATCCACCAACATCAGGTGCTAGAGGTGGAGATGGAGGAGATTCATTATCATCATTGTGCCTATCTGCTGGTTCATCCTCATCCTCTTCATCCTTCTCTTTTGCTTTCTCACAATCCTCATCAAGGTCATTCTACTTCTCAATATAGTCAATAATGGCTTGATTTACCAAAGCACTGTTATACTCAAAAATTTTATCTTGCAAATCACTTTGCATGGTTTCCATGAGTGCCCTCAGATTATTCTTATTGAAGACTGTGTTGTCGTCTAGATTCAAAATACCAGCCAAATTATTATATATGTATCTTTATGTTAAAGAGGCTTTCAATGCAGTGTGGTTGGTTAGTAATTAGTTGAATTCAACTCTCTTCATCCTTAGAATAGTTTCATATCCGTCACCAAATCTCTCAACCTCTGCCTTTTCTTCTCTCAAGTGCCTCATCTCAAACTCAGTCTTTGTCAGCTTACTTTCCAGCGTCTGAATTGTCCTGACTGAATGATTTTCAAGAACACTATGCCTCAAGGACTATGCCCCTGTATCTTCTTTTAACTTCTCAACTTGCTGCTCACTGTTCCTCAGTTCAAGTTGTAACTTGGTCACTTCATCAGTGGATGTTGAGGCATCCATCATTTGTCGCAAGGCATGGACAATCATATTCCAGGTTGACTGGATTAGCATTGAGAAACCATCATTAACCGTTGCGGGGTCAGAGGCCATTGGCTCATAAACTATAACAGGAGCCATATATGGTAGTGTAGTATAATCATGTTTGTGTAGGGTTAATCGTCCTTTGAGAGGATTAGTCTGCAACGGTTGTAATATGTCCTTCTTGGTTAAAGCCAAAGCCATATCATTGAAAGGAATACTAGAATTACTGAGTGGGCTAGCAGACCTTTTCCCTTATTGGTGTGGGTTGCCAACTGTTAAGCACTGGTCCTGTCAGGCTGATCTTTTCCAGCACTGGTGGTTGCTGAAATCTGCTCCATTTGTTGGCTAGTCCCAATAGTAGTCTTCGTTGGAGGCTAGTCTATCTGGCCGGCTGAAGTCTGGTCTGCTGGAGATTTTTCAATAGACCCAGCTTTGACCTGACTTTCTAGCTGCTTTAAGAGAGCACTACTCTTAGTCAATGTAGTTTCTGGTCTCTTAGAGCTGCCAGCTTCCTCCTACGTGCCCTTTCTCTTCTGACCAGTAAGAGTCAACTGAGTGCCTGGGGTTTCTTCATTAGAGGATAAGTCAACATTGTTAGTCGCTGGGATGGGTTTCTTACTCCATGCCATCCGTACTTGATGATGAGCATCTGGGGAAGTTTCCCAGTAGAGAAACTACCAGACATACCAGGCTTTAAAAATAGTCTGAGAATTTAGCTTGGCGATCTGTTGAAGCACATTATGAGACAAAATATGACATAGGTTGATTGAAGCCTTGACATCCAATCTCTTTGCTAGTAACATAGCAAACAACTTTTCTAAAATATATGTGGGGTTTTTCTTCAGACTCACAACTTCAGCCACAAACTAGTAAGCAATTGGAACGTCCAGGCCTGCTACTGAAACCCCTTGTGCACTGGCCTTATGTTTTTTCTTGGCTGCATCATCTTCCTTCAGAGAGCTTCACTTATCTTCTCTACAATTGCCACAATCGGCTTCGGCTCATTTGGCATCTTGAAAGCATAAGCAATGTTGTTCGGAGTTGCTGACACTTTCATTCCATACATCATAGCACTGCCTTCATCAGCATTGAAGGAATCAAGAACTTGCCTAATGATGGCTGTGTCGAACTCTATTCTCGTGGCTTGCACCACCACATGCAAATCCCATAGTCGTAGCAGCGCTTCTGCTTGCTCAGTAAGCACATACCACTGTATCTTACTATGGGAATGAGTGGTAGGGAGGCTTTGATAGAGGTGATAAGTGCTTGAGTCTCTTCTATAATGTCTTGCATCTTATGCGACATTTTTCTTGGTCCCATACAAGGCGAAGATGATGCCTCTATGGAAGAAGAAGAAGACTGACCCAAATATTCAAATCCGTATCCAGGTCTGTTGGGTAGAGACAAACAACAAAGGATGGTTGCTTTTGAAGAAGAAGTCTGTGCTTGCAGGGATGAAGCTTCGGAGCTTGGCGATGGCGAATGTAGCAAACATCGTGCAGGGGATTTATGAGGAAAAATGCTTACTTGCCTTATCGTTATACGTGTTCGCACCATAAAAGCTCCCCTACTTACCGTTCGTAGAGTCCTGTGCACCACAAATGACATGGAATACATGCATTGGCTAATAATCTCCATGTTCCTTGAAACGATTACTATTGATGGTCCAACTGGCCCTTTTTCGCATAAAAACTGATACTGGTTCTGACACTTTACAGATTCTTCTATTGACATAGTTTTGTCATACTGGGACTTTATTGACCCTTGAGCTAGCTCTTTAACTGGCTCTGGTACTGGTTGTACATGAAACAGGCTTAGAATAATTGATTCTGAATTTTCCTGGTTTTCAGCTCCCAGAATACCAGTATCCTCATGCCTGGAAGTCTCTTTGTCATTGGAATAGTATAGCTTGATTTTGGCCCCATTATAAACGCCTGGCAACAGTAATCCAGATAAATCTTTTAATCTTACTGTGCCATTGGAAAACACCCAATCAACTTCATATGGACCAGCCCAAGCTATCTTTAAGTTCGGTTTCTTAGGACCCATTTTTTATTGATACATCAGAACCAAATTTCCCTTCTGAAATTTCCTAACTCTAACTCTTCGATCATGCCAGTGTTTTGGTCTTTGCTGAACAATTTTTTGTTCTAGCATAGCATGCTGTCTCAATTCATACAGTTGTGTTAACTCCTCCAGTCTCTATTTCAGATTGTGATTAAAATCCAATCCATACTCCACTGCCATTCTAAGACTAGGAATTACAAACTCCATAGGAACAACAACCTCAGTGCCATATACCATTCTAAATGGTGTTAGTCTAGTAGTGACCTTATAGACTGTTCTATATGCCCAGAGAGCAGTCTGGAGTTTCAAATCCCACTGGTGTGGCTCCTTTTGCATAATCTTAGTGAGAATGGTCTTGATAGTTTTGTTACTACTCTCTGCTTGCCCATTGCATCGAGGATATATGGTGTTGATTTCCAATGTTTTACTGAGAGCATTTCCATTGAAATGTCCATAGTATCATTTATAAAGTGTGTTCCTTGATCAGATATAATCTCTACAGGACATCCATAACGGCATATGATACTTTCAAATAAGAACACAACAGTGGACTTCGCATTGTTGTCAGGAAGAGCTTTAGCTTCCACCCATTTGGTGACATAGCAAGTAGCCATCAATATATACCTATTCTTCCTTGGTGTAATTTTCTTGAATGGACCCATAAAAACCAGACCCACCATTTCATAAACACTCCTAATGGCTGAATTGGAGTTAGAGGTGTCATGTCTACTGTTGTGGATCTGCCCATCCTCTAACATATATCACATGTTTTACAAAAGCTTCTAACATCATCTATTAAATTTTGCCACCACAAACTTGCCTACAAAATTTTCTTGTAAGTGATATCAGTAGAGAAATGTCCTCCAGAATCCCCATTATGTGCCTCTGAAATTACTTGAATTCTGCCTTCCATAGGTACACATCTTCTAAGAACTCTATCTATTCCCAGTCTGTAAAGTGATCCGCCAATGATGGTGAACTTCAGACTCTTAATAATCAGCACCTTCTTCTGATTCTACGTCCAGTTGTCTAGAAATTCTCCCTTAGAAAGAAAATGATATACATCATACAACTCTGAATTAGTTGTTTCTTTAGTTGTTATCTAAAATAGTTTTGCATCCACTGGCTCATCTCTCAAAGATGCTTCAGAGTATCCATCCGTACATCTGGACAAGAAATCAGCACTACAATGGGTTTGACCTGGCTTATGAAAAATACAAAACTCAAATTCCATGAGGAACATCATCCATCTTATCATTCTGCCTTGAATAATGACTTTGTTGATAAAAAATAATAATGCCTGATGATCCACATAAAAATGAAATAGCTTGCCCAATAAATAATGTCGAATTTGGTAGCATTGAAAACCATTCCTAAGGCTTCTCTTTCAGTAGTGGTATATCCTTGTTCAGCCTGACTGAATCTTCGACTCGCAAAATATACTGGATGATCAGTTCTGGCTTTTGGCTGAGCCAATATTGCTCCCATCGCCACACCTGAAGCATCTACATGTACATGAAAAATGACATCCCAATTCGGTTGTCAAGTACTAGCTTGCTGATAATTGCATTCTTTAAACTCTAAAAACTTTCCTCACATTTAGCAGTCCAACTGAACTTGTTGGGTTTTTTTGCGAGTTCGTACAAAGGTAATGCCTGGGAAGAAAACTTGTGCAAAAATCTTCTATAAAAATTGATATATCCCAAGAAAGAACTTAACTCTGATGCATTGCGAGGAGCCTTGGCCTATTGGACACACTAAATATTGTCATTGGCCATTTCTATACCATTCGTGGACACTACATGTCCCAGTGGCTGTCCTGTCTAGACTAAGAAAACAGATTTGAATGGGTTCAAATAGATCCTCTTTTCCTGATAGTGCTGGGAAACCATTTCCAAAAAAAGTAAATGCTTCTCCTTTGTTGAATATACAAAGAAGTCATCCATGAAGATAGCAAGGAATCGGTGGAGAAATTCACTGAATATTTCCATCATACATCGTTGAAAAGTCGTTGGAGCGTTGCAAAGACCAAATGGCATCACTAGATACATGAATTCTCCCCACTCAGTAATGAAGGTCATTTTACTCCGGTCCTCAGGAGCAATTTGTAACTGGTTATAACCACTATAACCATCCATGAAGCTATACATCTCATAAGCTACAATTTTGTCAAGCAGCATGTCCGTAAAAGGTAAGGGAAATGGATCCTTGATGGTTTGAGCATTTAGCTTCTGATAATCCACACAGACTCGAAGATTTTCATTCTTCTTAGGTACCACCATAATGGAAAATAACCAATTACTATTGGCTACTTTAGTAATGAATCCAGCCTTCAGAAGGTTATCAATCTCTTTCTTGACCTTCTTGGCATAATTGGGATTCATTCTGTACCTTTGCAACCGTACTGGTCTGGCTTCTGGTTTCAATGGTATTCGATGTTGACACACCTCTGGATCTACTCCCTTGAGATCAGTATGTTCCCATGCGAACACATCTTTGTAGTGCTAAAACATGTGTCGGGCCTTTTCTTTCATTACTGAATTTAGATGCTTGTTGACTTTGATCATTTTAGGATTTTGCTCCGAACCCAGATTCTGTTCCTCTATTTCCTGATCATGTGGAAGCAACCAGTTAGGCCCACCACCTTTTTGTTTGGCTGACTCCCCAGCATAATTCCAAGACGGTCCTCTGAGCTCTAAACCACTATTTTGAATTGCAGTGTCGTCTACACAATATTCTTGTTCAGAAGCCGCTGGTACACTGGAATCAACTGGGTCTTCTGGTCTTCCGGTTAGCTGAACTAGTCGTTCCCCAGGATTCAATTCAGTGAACTAATCTGGAAATTGCATCTTTTTCTTTTCAGCCTGATCTTTGTCTAGTAAGAATGCGTTGAGGTCTATTTTAGCTAGTTGAAAAATATTCATTGCCACTAGCATCCTCAATTTTTTTCACCTTATACTTCTAGCAAAGCTCTTCTAGTCACAGCTCCTTTCGCTAGCTCCTAGTGTTGTTTGTCTGAATTTGAATCTGCTACTACTGGCACCTTGTATTGTTAGAATCTGATTGGCATAGTCGTGAGTAGCTTGCATTGTTCGCAACCAAGGGTGCCCCAATAGCATTCCATATGCACCTTGCACGTCCAATACTAGGAAGCTAGTTTTGAACTTTTCTTTGCCTACTCTTATCTGCATACTCTATCATTCCTGCTGCCTGCACCACTCAATGATCTGCCATTTGAACTTTGAAAGGTGCTGGTTTCAGGTTTGTGATACCCATTCTTTGCTGAAGGTGTGTCCCCAGGTCCACCTAAGTGTGACTTGTGCTATGGAAGTCCATGTGTTAAACTGGTATTTGAGAACTCGTCTCTCGGCTAGTTTATTCTCAAACTGGTATTTGAGACCTCGAGTCTCCCAGTTGTTGATATTTGAGGCCTCGAGTCCCCCAGCTACTTGTAGCAAATATGACAAGAAAAAAAAAAGAAAAAAAAAGAGAGAAAAGAGAAAGCAAATAGCACAAACTTCCTTGTATTTTATGTTGGTCACACTTAAGTGGTATAAGTGACAAGATCACTAGTCAGACCCCGATGAGCATTCCTAGGGTTAACTACTCTTTAGTCGACATTTTTTAATTAACGATAGTCAATCTAGTACTACTTTAGCCGTAGCTCTTGCGTACTTCTCTTAGAATCAACCTAATAAACCTTAACTCAATTGCATTTCATTCAGGTACTACGCTTGTTCTAGTTGGCAATGTTACAATTCATGATTTTTTTTCTATTTCCTAGAATATCATGTATGCATCTCACTTATTGCACGCCTGCACATGCTGCCTTTGAGCTTTCATAATGTTGTTTCTCTTCTCCTATCGTGGATCCCAATGCTGCACTGTTATATTCTGAGGGTGGAATCTACATCAGAAAGGGGGGCATGTTAACCACCGACGTCCACTTCTAGTAGTCATGGGCTGGGTTTGTCGGTCCAATAGGAAAAGGGTAAGAGTGATCGTCGATAAGAGGTGCACTCTAATTGGAACATTCAAAGGTTAGTTGGCTAAGCACGGGCGCCCGAGTGTGAAAGAGCGAGCTCATATAAAAGTCATCTAACCTAAAAATACCTCATTCTCTCATTTGTGCAATTGAAGAGTTCTCTTGCTCCAACTCCATCTTCTTCATCATCTCCTTGTGTGTGTGTGTGTGTGTGTGTGCGTGAGAGAGAGAGAGAGAGAAAGAGTGATCAAGCATTACGATGGCACGACGGCGGCGAGGCAGTTGAGCATGGCATGGCGATAGCTCCCTCTTCTTTGCGGCGAGGAATCCTCCACGAAGGCAAGCGTAGGGCTGTGAGTGACACACCCTTGCTCTCTTGAGCTTGCTAGATTAGTCTGGTTGTGTGCTTGCAGCCATTTGTGGCTCGCACACAATGTACGGCAAGTCCCTTGTTTTGACACGTGCAATAGACGCACACACCCCTTTTACAATATGTTTGTTTTGATCATAACATCGATGTCTACTCTCTGTATACAAAGAGTTCTACTTTGCCCCTAAATCGCCCTCTCCTTTGCGCCTCCTCCCTCCACCATCTCCATCATCAAGATAGTGAGAGAAAGTTGTTTGACACACAGAGAGCCGCTTGGGCTACTTGGGAGCTAAAGAGAGAAAGAGAGAGCACCAAATCGACTTGCTTACTATAATGCACACACTTGCTTACTATAATGTATATGTTTTGTCTAGCGATTGGGATTAGTTGTGAGTACAAATCCTCTTGATTCATAGTAAAATAACCACATTCACATCAAAAGAGAAGTCATAGTCAATAATAGGTAGTATGATGGGATCTGGTGAGAGAAGTACTTCGTTGAGCCTTTCGGGACCAAATAGAAACACTATGCGTTGCTGAAAGTGAATCTTTTGACTAATCCAAATGTTGACCCTAATAGATTGCACTGAATGGAATTGAAAGAAATTACCTCTATGTGGATTATGGTTATTCATCAATGATATACTTAGTATGTTCAAAGGTAAATGTGTGAAAGAAGTGAAAGGAGAAGAAGAAGAGAGTTTCTCTCCCAAGCCCTATTGTTGCCCTTAGGCAATAAGGATATTGCGGGGAGAGAAGTACCTGTAGCAAGGAGATTCTAGAGTTTGTGGAAGATAATGAGAACCTTAAGAGAGAGAGAGATGCTTGTGGAAGATGAAGATATGGTTACTAACCTTGTGCACATAATTGTTTCCCGCAAGAAGGTTGTACCCATTACATTGACAAGGTTGCTGCTTCATTACCTTCCAATGAAACAATTAGGACACAACAAGAGAGATCAAAGGAGTAGTAAAGATAGAATTAGAGATAGATCTAAGTGTGGTGGTGGTATTAAAGATAGATAATGAGAGATAGAGATAGAGTTAGAGACAAGTATTGGACTAGATATGCAAATGAAAGTAAAACTAGCAACATATATCTTACATGAGAGTAATCGCCACCACCTTAATGGAGAGATATGATGAGGCAAGACTTCAGCCTTTCTTCAAGAGAAAGTGTGGAGCTAAGATGAGTGTGTCACTATGGAATTGAATTCTCACTCACTCATAACTTGCCTCAATGAAGAGAAGGTTGCCCTTTTTATAGGTGGGGGAGCCATGTTTTACATAATACTTGATTAAGCTAAAGAGTTAGCCCAAATCAAATGTTCTTTGGATATTTCTTAAAATGGGCAATATTAGGACTCAAAATATCATGAAATTCAGCATTTTTGGTCGTTGAGGCTCCATGTGGGTGCATGATGTATGTGGGCCCCACCTAGGCATCTTCTGTGTGGCTCCAGCAGGGGGTCCCAACTTGTGTGTCTTGTCCTTCAAGGCATCTTTGAGGTGTCACATTCACATGCTTATGTCTTTTACCCTCCAAATATCGTATTTTATGGAAAAAGACCAACATTACCTCTTTTCACTTGATTCACCTGTTTACCATCTCTTCTTGTAGTGTAGTTGTGAGAGGGTTTTTCACTGGTTTCCCTGTAACTTTTGACCTGTAACTTGGATTGACATGCTTCAAAAGGAAAAAATGGCCTACTAAAAGAGCTTGACTTGGTTTTGTACTTTTCTCCACGCCCTTAGGTAGGGATTTTCAAATTGGGATGGTCCAAGAAGCTTTGGATCTTCCTTTTCATAAAGTCTTCTAGTAGGCCCTTCCCTCTTGTATGTATCCAAGAAGGTATGCATTATTGAAGGGTTATATTATTAGATAAATGTGAAAAGAAGAAAATAATTTATATATGATAGGGTATAGCTGAGATATTAGAAGAAATATACAAATGCTTTTCCCCCAGACAAAAAGAGGCACAATTATTGATACTTCTCTTACAGTACTTTCTCATAGTAATGTACATTTATATTACTTCAAAGGTAATACTAAGGTATGGTAGAAAGCTTTCATTGATGCATATGAGTATTATATGAAGTATACTTATGCGTCAAAAAGTCACAAGATAAATTGTTTAATGCCCGTTCCCACTATAGACGTGCCACAACACGAGAGCGTGTTGTAGAATCAGCAGGTATTCACTTTCACTTGCACAGATTCTAAGTTGATTGTCGTTTCCTCGCTTATAGAGTTGGTTCCCAATTAAATTATAGTCGCGAGCCTCCAGCTCTATAGCCCTTTTTCGTGCTTTTGTTATGTTGTCAGGAAATGTCCTTGTGTTATGAAATCAATGATATATTGACTCCAAGCAGGTGCAATGTTTACTTGAAACAATGTCGCGTGATCCACTGGTCGTTTGGCACTACATATAGTACAATTGTTAATATAAGCATGTGTGTCAGCATACATAGTTGGCCAATAAATACCTAATTGTTTCACTCTCTGGTGTGTTTTCATTTTTGAACAATGAAATGCACAATCCTGGACATGTGCTTCTTCAAGATAACACTCGAACTCCTCAGGATTTATACATAATCGTAGAATTTGGTCCGATCCTAGATGATACAGTCGTCCTACAATCAACTGGAAGTTTTTTGTTTTTCGAATTGTTTGTTGTTTGGATCTGTCTTCCTTGTTATCAAATTTACCTCCAAAGGAAAGAATGCTAAAAATTTCCTGAGATCATTTGGGTATCATTTCAATATTGAAAAGATAAGCATCAGGTATGTCATCATCTACTCCTTCAGGAGCTTCCCCGTTTTGTAGCCTTGAAATATGATTTGCCCGTAGATGTGTTTTACCCTTTTTGACCACCACTGTGAAATCAAACTCTAGCAATATAATAAACCAGCATACAATTCTCCCAGTATTGCATGGTTTATTTACCAGATACAAAAGAGCTTGATGATCTGTGAAGAACACAAATTTGTTTACAAGCAAATAATGCCGAAATTTCTTTATAGCATAAATCATCCCTAACCCCTCTCTTTCAGTGGTTGTGTAGTTCTTTTCTACACTATTTAACTGTCGGCTTGCATAACAAACTGGGAAATCCATTGTTCTGTCTCCAGGTTGAGCCAGAATACTCCCAATTTCATATGTAGATGCATCAATGTGAACATGGAATATATTTTACCAATCTGGTGCTTTAAGTACAAGTGCTGATACAAGGTTTTCCTTAAGCTTTTGGAATGAAGTTTCACACTCCTCAGTCCAGTCAAAACTGACTAACAAACGATACAAAGGTTGTGCAATGACTGCATACATGTATATGAATCTTCAATAATATCCGCAGTGTCCATGAAGGAATGTACTTGTTTCTCTTTAGTAGTCCTGGGTAGGTCTACTATGAATTTGATTTTGTCTAAGTCAGTGGTTATGCCATTTCTTGAGACAATATGTCCTAAGATGGGGCCTTGCCTAACCATAAAAATGCACTTTTCTGGGTTAAGACAGATTCGATATGTTTTGCATTTCTCAAATACCTTTTGTAAATGGTCTACATGTTCTTCTCGTAGAAGAGAGTGTACACAAAGTTCATCCATATATACTTCTAAGAATATTCTCAGGTATTCTTTGAACGCATGCGTCATTAACCTTTGAAAGGTAGCTGGGACATTGGTTAAGCCAAAAGGCATAACTCTATACGTATATATTCCCCATTCTATGGCAAATGCTGTTTTGTGTTGATCTTCTATTGCAATTGCCAGTTGGTTATACCCTAAAAACCCATCTAGAAAGGAATAAGCCCGTTTCCCGGTCACCCTCTCAAGTACATGCAGCTTTCCGTTCCTTTTGGGGACAACCACAATGGGTGACACCCAGTCTGTTTGTTCAATTTCATAGATGAATTCAACATCCATCAGCTTGTCAATCTTCTCTTTGATTCGTTTAGCAAATGTGTCATTATATGTATAAGGACGCTATTTGCTAGGTTTGGCATCTAATTTCAAAGGAACTGTATGTTGGCATATCAATGGATCAACTCCTTTGAGGTCTTTGTAGGACCACACAAACACATCTTTATACTTCTTGAGAAGTTGTGTTAGCAGTTCTTCTTCTTCAGGCTCTAAATCAGTTGCGATATAGATCGGCTGAGGCTTTTCACCTAGGTCTATCCGTTTTGCATTTTTCGGCCCATCGCAAGATTCCTGGTTTATTCTTTTCATGATTGGTGGTGTCATTATGATTTTTCTGTCTTGGATGGTGAATTTCCGATTGTGTGATGGTACATTCATGTTTTCTTTTTCTGACTCCTCCTTACCATCACTTTCTCTCTCAGTAGTCCATACCTCTCGTAAAGTCCGTTTTAGTTCTTGGTATTTCCTTTTACGCTCTAATTTGGTCCACTCTGGGTCTTTTGTTGTTTCTTGTTTTGATTTTTGAGATTTTTTTGATTTTGTTCCTGTTTTAGCTTTCCGTACTTGTTTTATTTCTTCTCGTGTTCCTTCCCTTTGAACTTTCGAGAATCTTCCTGATATTTGTTCTTTTACACAATCCTCTGCTTTGACAAGCATTAGATAGTGAGTTTTATCTTTTATCCTGGGCATCAGGTTCTCTCTCATTTTGTTTTCTACTCGTTCCTGGCGTCCATGGTGCTGATTGGAAAAATCATAAAACTTGATATTCGTTGTTTTCTCGCCACGCTCACTTGAGCTGTCTGAACACTCATTATCTGCATCGTTATTTACCTCCAGATGCTCAGAGGAGTTATAAAACTCTTCTTGTTCTGGTGGTTCTACAATCTCATCTTCTCCTCTTATAAGGCTTACCATGTAATAGGGTAGCACATCATAGCCATCCTTATCGCAAAATTTTGTCGTTGGACTATCTGTAATGGTACAAATTTCCAATGTTGCTAGTATGTGTTCCCATTCCAGAGGTTCCAAGGCATCTTCAGGAAAAGGTTTCGGAATATAATCCTTGTCCTCAATCGCTCTTTCTAAGACACATTCCTCTCTTTTTAAGATCCCACAATGTGAAGATCGGCACATCCATAGCTCTTTTTGTTGCCCTAACCATGCTGAGAGTTCGGACCATGCCAATGTAGCTGAATCAAACTCTTCCACTGATGTCTGGTTCACATCTTTGTAACTATGGTCTTTCAGGTGTATTTTGGTTGTAGTCTCTCCATTTCTGAGGTATACGTGGTCGTAACCCCAATCCTGGACCATCTTTAATTGTCTCATGAATGGTCTTCCCAAGATGATCTCGTAATTGTTCTTTTTGTCGAAATCGACTATTGCAAACGTATGCTCATACTCGATTCTGCACGAAGTGACAATTACTTTTTCTAAGAGTCCTAGAGGCTTCTCCATGAACCCATCTACCAGTTGCAATTTCATTCTGGTCACTCTCAAAGCTGGTTTTCCCCATTTTGTCCAAATTTCCTTGGTGGCAATAGCGACTCCTGCTCCACTATCAAGACTAGCTTTGGAAACTACTCCATGGAATTCTACTGATAGCGTGGTGTTTCCATCTTCTCCCTGGCAATATTCTCCAACCTTGTTTAAAGGTATTGGCCTAGTGTTTAGTTGAGTCTTGTCGAATTCTCTGATCCCTTATTGAAGCTTTGAAGTGGGTTCCTTTACTCCAAATTTTTCTAAGCATTTGCCTACGGTGGTCCACATGTTTGGTCCTAGCCTCATGAGTTCGGCTAATGTGATTGTGCATGCCACAGGGGTGGACAATAACTCAATCAACCCTTGTGAATCCTCACTCTATTAGAAGAAAGTCTTTGAGATGGGATTGCTCTCACCTCAGACTTGGCTTCATACTCTCCTAGGTAAGAGGGTAGAGTTTTTAGCGAGTCTGGTTGGCTGTGCCCCGAACTAATTGATCCTTGGTTTCCCCCTTGTGAATGCATATCAAAGTTCATTTGTGATCTTGTCTCAAATTATTCAATAGGAGGTAAGATCTCATTTTTCTCTTTTCTCGTGCTATTCATGTGGTAAATCACCCTGTTAGCTTCGTTGGCATCACGGATTTGCTTCCACGGGTCATCTAGACCGTTACAATCCCTACCCATTTCTACCAATGTTTTAAGCTGAAACCCCTCACTTGTCTCATCTTGTATTTGGCACTATGATAGGCTCTCCCTTAGACTCAGAGGCATTCGTGAGTCTTTCCTTCGTTTCTACTTGTTTCTCTAAAGTTGGTTTGATAGGGGTTGGAGCTGGTACTTCATGCCAACTTACAAGTTTACCAAGCGGGTTTTCTATCAAGCATTGAGTTGCTTCCATCATCTTTCAACACATTTCCAACCTTTGTTTTTCTATTTTTGCATAGGGATACGTCATCCATCTTTGCTCTTGGGTTTGGTTGTTTTTGAGTCTGGCTTTGTAAGCTTTTAAAAGTGCGTCTAGCTGCTCATTTACCTTTTCTGCCAGCACTGATCCTCCTGATCCTCCACTTTTGGGTTCTGCTATTTCCTTGGTTGTTATGGTTGCCGCAGTGTGTGAGCTTAGACTAGCTAGATCCTCTAACCGCTCTAGTCTATCCTTTGTGTGTTTTAACTCCTCTGATAGAGCCGTTTGCTCTCGTTCTCTCCTGGCTTTCATATACACCTTTCTAGCTTTCCAAGTGCTTCTCTGATTTTTCCTTTCTAAATTTGAGGCGTCGGTTTTTGGCTCTTCAATTATGGGTTCGTTCGTCATTCTTTGAGCTTGGGCTTGTGTCATTGCCTGAATAGGTATTATTGTCTCGTTTTCTGACCCTCCATTGGAAGGCACTGCTTCCAGCATGTTCAAGGTAGTTTTTGCTCCTTTGCTTGGGTTCTTAGGGCAAGCAGGAATCAAATTAGTAATTCCACACTCGGTGCAATATGCGTTGACTCTAATGATTTCATCATGAGGATAATCTCTTAGCCAATGGTCTCCACCACACTTGTAGCAGGGTCCCTTAGGTTGTTGAGGTGCTCCTTGAGCTCCTCTTTGTTGGTATGCATGTCTCTGCCCTCACATGCCTCCATGGCTATGAACAACAATGTTTGTTCATCCAAGCTATATCTTCCTTATCCTGCTACCTGTGCAGCTGATGGTGGTCCTGTACTTCCTATCATGCTCCATGGCTCTAGGGTTTAGGCAGGATAATAGGCAGGATTTGCAGTCTGGACTGAGTTGGAATTTCTTCCACAGGGCAGAACTTAACATATCTTTTTAGTCGTAGGGCTGCCTTTCGCACAGACTCCCCTTCTTTCTGTTTGAATTTATGGATTTGTGAGACGGTATTATGAGCTATCCCCCTTTGTGAGAATTCCTCGATAAACTCGTCAAACACCTCCTCCATAGAATCAAAGTCTCTAGGCTCCATAGAGTCAAACCAAGTAGCAGCATTCTCCTCTGGGGCTAGTCCAAACGCTGCAAATTGGGTAGGGAAGCCTAACACCTCTTCAGCTCTAATTACACGCACAAAGGCAGCTACATGATCTCTGAGATCTCTGTTTCCCGTGTATTTCGTGTTTACCCATTTTTGTACCTGAGAAGGTCTAATTCTACGATGGTCTACAAATCTCATCATTGGATCTACTCATCCCAATCTATATACCTCCTCTAGCCTTCGGTAGTGGGTAGGTTCCTCTCCCAATGGTGCTCCTAAGCCGTAATTTCTAACGGTTCTTGCAAGAGATGGTTCATCTCTTCGAACTCTCTCTATGGGTGGTCTTCCAGCTCTGTTGACCCTTGAGTTTTTGGCTTACTCTCACCTTGATACCGTGAATAGAGTGGTGGTTCTTGTAAATCCTTTAGTCCTCGTGCGGCTTGATAACCATCTTGATTTCGGTCTTGTTCTAATGTTGCACTCTGTCGAAGCCATGCCTGCAATGATGGTTGAGTTGCTGGTTAGTTTTGGTAGTTGAACATCTGTTGTCAGGTAGAATGTGAGGTCGCGTCATAATCTTCTGAAAAGGGATTTGTCGACTTGCTAGGGGTGTAGGTGGCTCTTGGCATTTCTTTGGGGGCATATGTTGATGCTTCCGGAACTGTTGCCTTTTCTACCTCCTCTGGGAGAATATGTTTGTATTCTCGCCTGTACCTATCAACAAAAACAATATCCTTCACCATAGCAATTTCATAAGAGAATAAGTAAAGAACCTTGTCTTTGCTTAATTCATTTGAGTAGGGTTCTTTGCATCGGAAGTAAGAGACTATTCCCTTGCTCTCATGCTTGTAAATTCCCACATTCTCATTATGAGTAGAGACCCTAGTTTTTTTATTATCATACATAAAAAGCGCTCCAGGTCGATCAATGTTTGGAGGCGGTTCTTGAGTTTCTGAAACCATTTTTCCTTTCGCCACGTTATCTCCATATCTATTGTAATCCTCAGGGTTACTAACTATCAGATAGTGGTTCCCCTTTTCATCTCGGAATCTATCTCCATCATCATAGACTCAAATTATATCCAGTCTCTGAGCACGTCTTTCTTCAATACAAATACACTTGCGTCCTCAATAGTCAGAATAAACTAGGGCTCCCCTCTACTTTGTTCCTTCTAAGAAGATTATAGTGAACTTGGAATCGTTCAAAGGATTTAGGGAGGTGCTTCCTCCTGGCATTGGTCCGTCATAGGTGAAACCTCCTTGCTGTTGACTACCCATCATGAAGAAGGACTTTTTTGATGAAGTGTCTGTATCACTACCCTCCTCAATAATCGGTGCTAGTTGATCTAGCCTTGCCTGAGTTACACTCTCCTCGGTGGACACTAAGCTACCCTGATCACCTGTCACCTTTTGGTCTCTAAAAATGTGTCTTCCTGATCTTAAATTCATCAAGCTTAGCAATGCAACTTAACACAAATCCAACCACTCACCTGGAAAAGGATCAGTTTTTGCACACTTCTTGCTTTGCCGCTGAATATAACCATACACAAGCGTTTAATTTCAGCAATTGAATCAAAGCTTTTAACCTCTAGAGGTGGTTTTAGTAATGATTGGTATAACTGGAGAGTTAACCTCAACCACTACTATATTTTATACACTTCTGATGTTCTGGATTAGGTCTGCTAATCTGGAACTATACTTCCCTCGGATGTTGGTCAATTTACTTGAAAAGTCTTAATTCCGTCTTTGCTCTGTCAAAAGGTCAAACAAGGTCCAAATTCACTTCTGAAAGAAGTTTTGAAACTCTTAAGTCAATTGAACATCATTGTATGTCCTTAGTCAGTTTTTCACTTCCCTAAGCCCCAGTAGACGTCCTACACGTAGGATGTCTCTTGCTCTGTTTTGCTTGGTTTTTGCACTATAGACTCCCCTTGATGTGCTGAGTCCACATATGTTTTTACTTTTTGATTTGGACACCTATAAGCTGGTCAATTGATCAGAAATCTGTTCCAGCAACTTGATGTTGGTATGACCCGTCAAATCAACTCCAATTTGGACCAAAATTGACGAGGAGGCTTGCCCCAGGCTATACAACACCCTGCTGTGCCCACAATCAGTTTCTGGCTTCAATTTCATGCATTAGACATTCTACGCGTAGCATGTCTAATTGCTCAGAATGGCTTCAAATTCAAAGCACAGACTCCTCTTGATGTGTTGAGTCCCTTGGTATGCTCAAATCTTGGGTTGGAGTGCCAAATCACACAGAACACATCCTACGCGTAGGATGTCTTTTAGGCCTATTTGACCCCAGACTTGAGCCACAACTTCCCCTTGATGTGAGCAACCCAGTGCTGTGCTTAGATTTTGGTTTGGATTTCAAAAAACCCCAAAATTAGCTGTTTTAGTCCTTTTCAGTGAAAGATGCTTAAGTCTGCTTAGAACCAAATTTTCTCACCCAATTGAGATGAAACCCTTTTCAGGCATTGAATAAATCATGTAGATCATGCTCATGCAGCCACCCTATGGTTTTGGTCCTAATACAATTTGGGTAGGATGTCTTGCAATTTCCGTCTATCTGGCCTTATCCTGTCAAGATATGGTCAAATTTTCACTTTCCAGGTGAAAATAGGGTAAAACCTACCTTATGAACACATTGGTCAACTCAAAATTTCAAAATTCCCACCAGATCACCCTGTAGACATTCTATGCATAGGATGTCTCCTTGCTTAAAATTTATTTTTTTCCTGACAAAAATGCTCCTGATACTCTACAGCTCTCTCAGAAACACTCACAACAACTTTTGAACTTCACTTCAGCTTTCAACACTCTTTTGAGTCTTTTACAACCTTGTGATGAACCTAAAAGCAAGTATAACATGCATGAAGTGCTCTAGATCATGAATCATGATGTCCTACTTACCCTACTCCTACTCATCATGTGAAATGGTGATATTGGTGTTTTGGTTGCTTCCTGGCCTCTGCGGACCCTCAAGCTCTTCTCTCATCGCTTCTACCACTCCAAATCCTACTCATCAACTCTACAACTCAACTAATGCCTAAAACTACCTAAGTCCACCTAAGTCTACCTAAGTCGAAGGATCTAGGCCAGACACACGCTCCCTAGACTCCCTCTAAGACCTAGAGAGTCCTCCACCCTCTCATCCTATCTAAATGTAAAACGAGACTCTGGCAAGCCAGAGTCTCCCTATCCTCAAGGACTAGTCTCGGTCACCTACCTAGGGTTTTCATCCCCGGCAGCGACGCCAATGTTAGCGGATACGCCGCAACGGACGTCAGCACAGCCAGAACTCACCTAACAAGATTTGTCAGCTAAGGACGAAGCTCGACCCGCAGGCGCGTGGAAGCAACCATACGGTGTCAATCTACACTCGACCGACTCTCGAATAATTCCTACAGAGCTCTCTACCCAATGTCTAAGATACAACCTTCAGGACTTCATAAGAAGAGGTTTCCTACAACTCTCCCAAGAGCCAAATACCCATCAAACGTTCTCGAAATGCTGGAAAGGGGGAATAGGGAACACACACAATATTTGCCTCTCTATAGCCTAGGGATTCCACAGCACCCCTAACCTCTCAAAAAACACCTTCAAATTGGCTAATTTGCACTAACAACTCCACTTTAGCATACAAAGCAACTACCTCACTCCTTGCACAAGAACACACACGACACAAATGCACCCACACTGCTTAACTCACCCGTTCCAACTTACAAAACACTCATAAATTTCCCTCTTGATAGCACCCTTCAAGCTGCAGGCAAACCCTTTGCAAGCAATGGCCAATATACGAAGAGCGAGAGAAGAGGAGGGGGATGGGGAGAAGCAACACACAAGATTGGGGCAAGTGAGTGGTATTATTGCATAGAGAGTAGTACAACCGATGTATGCAGCTTCAATGGAAAGCTTGGCATCACACAAGCTTCAAGATTTCACTTACTCACACAGGCAAAAAAGCCCTTAAATTTTCTCATTTACAACCTTTTATAGGGGTACCTCTAAGAGGCCCAAAAAAAGAAAAAAGGATGAGTTTCTCTTGTCGTGGCCTTCACTTAGAGCTTCTTTTAGTATTTTATTGCATTGCTAACACTTGGACTAGTTTGCTTTTGGAAACATTTACATGGTGTGCACATTGGGCTTTGGTCCTTCCATCTTGGCCAGCCGGATCTCCTTCCTTTTGGTCTTGCATCTGGCTTTGTCCACTTGGCCCTCAACTTGGCCTTCATGCGTGTTCTCGTATTCTCTTCCTCACTCTCCTTGGATGCTTGACCCCTGCGGGACTTGCCTTTTACCTGAGGGGGGAAGGCAATAGCAATATCGCTATTGCCCCCTCCCTTTTCCTCAAAATATGTGGCCATTGGCGGGCGCGGGCACCGCCCCTTACTGCCTGCCACGTCATCATCTACCTCAACCACCGCACGTGCCACCGCCACCCCGCCTCGTCGGCTATTCCGCTCAAAACTGCCACTGACGCCGCTGTCACGCGGCACGCAGCGCCCAGGCATACCTTCCATAGTTGCGCCCAAGCCCACGAGCTCCAAGAGCTCCTTCTCCTTGTGTACCAATGAAGGGGCCACGCCCCTGCCTATATACCATAGGTCGGGCGCTCCCACTTTCATATATGGATTTTTACCCCCGCCACATGGCGGCTTCTCAATGCCTTGAGCCTCAAGGGCTTCAGAAATCCAAAAAACATCTTTGTTTTTTTAACAAAAAACCTTTTTTTTTGTTTTGCCTGCCTTTGCCTGGACACCATTCTCTGCTCCCACCTCCTGTTGCCAAGCTGCGAGGCCCGGGTGAAAGCTTGCACTGACGCCTTGCTTTTCCATAATCTGCACCGCTACTAGACCCTTCTAGGCCCAAGATCCAAGGCCACCAAAACACGACCAAATGATCTGCAATCAGTTCCGGGAAAGGACACCCAATCTTCCAACCTCCATATCTTTCCGCTCCGGACTCCGTTCGTCATGCGGTCACTTCCTGCTAGCTCCATATGACGTACACCCTGCTCTAGAACTTTTTCGAGGCTCAGAAGATGCCAGACGGCACACTTTTCAATGTGGCCAAGTGGGCCCAGACCCGGCCCTCGGGAAAACTTCAAAGGATTATATCTTGCAAACCATGGCTCCGATCCACCATCCGAAAAGATGGGTAGGCTCCATGAATTGAGCTCTACGCATCTATACCTCAAGTTCCACTTGGACCACCTGTGCCCAGCTGCCCTGTCCGGCAAGAAATTGCAAACCATCAAAACTTCAACCTTTAATAACTTGGGCTCCGTAGCTCGGTTTGATGAACCGTCTGGACCTGTCCCTTCAGCAGTTCAAGCTCTTCCTTCTTGGACCTCAAAACTGCAATTTTCATCTCTTTCACCTGCTACCCAATGAGCCCCTTATGTAGCCTTTCTTGGCCTATAAGCCGCATCATGCACACACTTCCACTACTACCTGCTATCCCGTGACCTTCCTGGCTGCTCCAGTCCTTTGCCATGCTTTTGCTTACCTGCATACATCTGTCCATGCCATCTTCTAGAGTCGACACACTTTGGCCACACCATCATTGCCCACCCCCCTGTTGAGCATTTATGCTCAACCACATAAAAGATTTATTTCACTATAAACTCCAAAACGTGGCACACACTATGAGAAAACTCAAACCATATGTACAATCTTTTATTGCCCTCTATCACATAAACCTTCAAGTGGGTTGCCCCACCCCCTGCATAAGAATATGATGCACCGTTGGCACTAACTCCCTTTCAAATTAGAGCTTGAGACGAAGACCATTTATCCTGTGTTTAAGAAACCGACCATCCAACCTGACTAGTGCATATGTACCATTTTGAAAAACCTGATGAACCTTGTAAGGCCCCGTCCACTTTTTCTTGAACTTCTTCTGAAAGGTGAAGTCAAGATAACTCTCGTACTTCATCACTAGATCGCCCTTCTCAATCTGCTTAGCTGGCAAATGTTGGTTGAACTTTGCTACCCTCCTTTCTCGTTGCTTCACATAAAAATCTACCTCTACTTCATGATCCATCTTCAAAGTTTTGAGACTTGTAATTCTATCCTGCAAAATATCTTGATGAGTTTTATCAATGCGCCATAGACCTTTGAGAACCCCTAGCTGCACATGCACAGGCAGGACTGCTTCCTTGCCATATACCAACTCGTATGGAGTGAAGTTGGTTGCCACCTTATAAGAAGTCCTGTAAGCCCACAAACATTTATCAAGGTTAGACTCCCACTCTTCAACCTACTGGTATATATACTTTGTAAGCATCTTGACTATCTGCCCATTTGCACTCTCCACCAAACCATTGCACTGCGGGTGGTATGGAGATGAAAATCGGTGTTGAATCCCCAATTTGTCCACCAAAGCACGCACCAACTTACTTCTGAATCCCTGCCCTCGATCCGATATAAGCACCCAAGGCACTCCAAAACGACAACATATGCAATCAAATACAAACTGAGCAACAATATGCGCATTTACCTATTTGACTGCTTTAGCCTCGACCCATCGTGTAAGGTAGTCTATTGCCACTACCTCATATTTCTTACCACTCGCTGACTTGGGCAATGGACCAATTTCATCCAAGCCCCACTTTTCAAAGGCATCATGTGCAATGATAGCCCCTTGTTGCTCGGCTACCAGTCGTCTTTCACCCATCACTTGGCATTGATGGCATGTCTTGCACCAATAATGCGCATCTTGCACCACAGAAGGCCACCAGAATCCACTTCTTAAGATACAAAACCAAACTTGACTCTTACCTTGATGACCGCTTTCTTCATGGCATTGCTCCTATACCATGCCGATCTCTTCTTTGTAAAGAACACGACGTAGCACTCCATCACGACCGTACACCATAAGATCCTCCCCAATAAGAGTGAACCTCTTAGCCTTTTGAACAACTCTCCTTTTTTGTAGTTTGGAAATCCCGTCGGAACATTGACCTGTATTCAAGAAATCATCAATATCCTTCAAAGTCTCTCTACCTGCATAAGTGGTTGGCCCCACATACAAACTCGACACTTGAGTCTGAACACTACTGCTAGCCAAACGATCTGCTTCCTGGTTTTGTTCCCTCCGCACATGTCTGAATTGTACCGGTTCAAAAAACTTCAACAGCTTCTTTATGGAAATAAACCAATTCTTGAGAGAATCCCTCTTTACCTACCATTGGCCCAAAAGTTGTTTGATAACCAGTAGAGCATCACCCTTTACGACCAACCTTGAAATGCCAAATTCAATGCACTGCTTGAGCCCCAGGTGTAAGGTAAGATATTCTGCTTCATTGTTGGTATGCACCTCCTCCAAGTCGTAAGCTTTGGAAAAGATGACTGTGCCGTGCGTATCCTGAATAACCACACCTCCACTTGCTTTCTATGTTACTCGTCTATAAGCACCATCAAACCACATTGTGAAAGCCCCTGGCAAGTCGTGTTCCTCCTTATCCTCCTCTTGCACCACCCTTGGATAAATTGGCAAGTCAACCTCCTTGTTGACTAGAATATCCGCCAAATGAGACCGTCGAGTGTGATCCATTTTGAACTCAAACTCAAACTCTTGAAGCTCATAAAACTTCCGAACAACCAAATATACTTTGAACTTTCTGCAAGCAAAGACCAAAGCCATAACCCATTGTTCTGCCTCCGTATAGGTAGCTTCACCTGGACTAATAACCCTGCTTTCGAAATAAATAGGCTTATAACTCCTGCCTACCTTTTGTAGCAATACTGCTCCAATAGCCACCAATCCCACCGTCATAGCAATATAAAAATCATCCTCATGATTAGAAGGACACACCGTAGGCAACTGACATAGAATACCTTTCACTTTATCAAAGGCCTCTTGAGATTCCTCATCCCACTGAAATCCATGCACCTGTTGAGCCCTTTTCTGAAGAGGGTAGACATATTGAGACAGCATCCAAAAAAGCGGGATAAATACTTTAACTTATGCACGAAAGAAGCCAATTTTGTTGCACTGGTTGGAGGCTCCATAAGAACCAATGCTTTCACCTTCTCTGGATCTGCTTCAATCCCATTATGTGAAACCACATGGCCTAGCAAATGGACCCTTGGTTGTGCTAGTTTGCACTTCTTTGGATTCAATTGACCTCCTTCTTCATCTAGCCTTTGAAAACACAGCCTTAACTTGGATAAATGCTCTACCGTGGAACTATAGCAACCAATATCATCCATAAACACTCTGATGAACTTACCCAAGTAAGGTCCGAATACCTTGTTCATCCAATCTTGAAAAGTCCCATACGCATTCACCAGTCCAAAAGGCATCCTGCGGTAAGCAAAGCAACCCCATGGAGAAATGAAAGTAGTCTTCAACTGGTCTTCCAAAGCAATACCAATCTGAAAATACCCTGAAAATCCGTCCATAAGAGAATAGCGCTCATGTCTGGCAACTTGGTTTAAAATCTCATCTTGAAAAGGCAAAGGGTAATGATTCCACTTGGTTGCATCATTCAAAGGCTTATAATCTACACATACCCGCCACTTTCCATTCTTCTTCGGGGTAATGACAACAGGAGAAACCGACACAAACTCCTTTACCGGATAAATAATACCTGCTTCGAGCAACTTGTTGATCTCCTGCCATAGAGCTTCCTTTTGAATATCCCCCAACCTTTTGAGCTTTTGTGCTTTTGGCTTGTATCCTTCTTTAAGAAGAATCTAATGCTCCACTCCTCTAGCTCCCCTCAAATCCTTGTATTCCTTTGCAAATAAATTAGGGTAGGATGCACATAGGTCCATGTAGCCTTCGTTCTCCTGCTTTGTTAAATCGGCACCTAGCATATCTTCCATCTCTTTAGCTTGCAAACTACAAGCCGGAACTTGCATACCTCTCTTTGCAGCGGTAGAGTCTACTGTGACCCCAAACACATCTGTATCCAACTTTAATAAATCCTCATCACTCTCCTCCTTTTCAACACTGGTAGACCCTTCATCATAAGTAGACTCCGTCTCATACTCATAACTGGTACTGAAATCTCGATTTTCTCCACCTACTAAGGGATGAAAATGACTTTCCCTGGTCTTTAGATCCAACACAATCTGTCCGCCATTCTCCCTATCTGGCAGGGTAACACCCCGGTCCCCCAATCTTGCTTCGCTCCAATTGCTAACATCCATGGCCTCCCTAATATAATTGGATAAGCATTCTCTCCTGCTTTCATGACAAAAAAATCAATTAAACATTCAATTCCCATAACTTTTACCTTCACATCCTGCGCCACTCCCAGATAACGAGCTTTGGCATGATTAGCCATCCTCATTCGCACATTGGACCTGACAATAGCTTTAATGCCAATTTCCCTCATAGCCGACTCCGTGATAACACAAACTTGGGCTCCACTGTCAATGTAAGCTTGAACCTGTTTCTTCTTCTTGATCAAAACATCCACCACCGGAAGCACATCGGTCGGACTGCCCACCTTCACGGCTAGATTCTGCACTGTATGCACCTCTCCTCCCCCTCGAGGAAGTCTAGTGCTGACACTAGTTGACCATTGCCTTCTTAACGTAGGGTTCAAAGCAAGCAGCTGCCCAAAAGTGATGTTAGCCTTCTGGTTTTGAACATCTCTTACCAAATCATACTCCGGATTGTCGCGTCACAATTGAAAATCCTTTTGGGTGATCCTCCGTCTTCGCCCTCTTCTACTTGGCTCTGGTTGCTCTCTTCCTTCATTTACCTTCTCTTTCCCCTTCTTGGATCTAGTTTCACGCTCCGTCTTTGCCTCATGCTCTTTTGTTGGCCATAATGTCAACCTCCTGCCTGTCAACACCAATAATGTTAACCTTGGGTATTTCATCGTTACCTGATGGAGCCGGCTGTGCTTGCTTTTCAACTTCTTGTTGACCTCTTTGGCCATTAAATTGTGTGTGACCACGACCTCGACCAAAAAGAGGATACATGCCGCCCCTTTCCCTTGGTGGGTGAGGGCAATCTAGAGCATAGTGACCCTCCTCACTGCAATTGTAGCACCTGCCGAGAAATTGCCTAGCTCTGCCCCTCCCTGTCCTTGCTTGACCTCGGTCCATAACACTTAAACGCAAATCTTGCATTTGTTTAGACAAATCTTGAACTGTACGTACCCACTGTTGAGGAACAGTTGCAGCCCCTCAATTGGGTTGATTCTCCACTTGAGCTTCTTCTCTCGGACTCGAAGTCGGATTGGGAACCATTGCCTCATATCCCAATGCACCTTGCTCGATCTTCTTCTTGATTTTACGGCTTTTAAACCGCGCGATAGCAACTGCCCCGTTGTAATTCTCTGGGCCCTCGAAATCCACTTTTTCATGAACTTTGGGGTGTAAACAAGACATAAACTTTTCCAATTTAAAGTACTCACCACCATTGACCAACTGCATGGCCACTACAAAATCTCTCTAGTATTCTTCAAAGCGGGCAAGAAAGATGTTGAATTCCTCATTCACGTCCTGCTTCAAACTCTTCAACCTTGCATCCAAGTCGATAGGAGACACCTCTTTTCAAAAGTCGTGCAGAAAACGGGTCCACAACGCCTGCCACATAATTCTTGGCTCTCCCTCCAACGCATAGAACCATGTCTTTGCTTTTCCCCGCATCAAGAACGGGATCGTTTGCATCTTGCTAGCTTCATCCTGCATATGCAATGACAGCATATACAATTCGAAATCGGTCATCCACTCTTCCAGATCTCCTTCTCTAGCAAAAATTGGTCCATAACTATGTGCTGCCATCTCTCCTTGATGGAAATAACTGCCTTTGATCAACACCAACGAGCAATCAGCTGGTCCTTAGTGGGGGCACCAGAAGATGGAGAGGGGGAATAGGGAACACACCCAGCACACACAATATTTGCCTCTCTATAGCCCAGGGATTCCACAGCACCCCTAACCTCTCAAAAAACACCTTTAAATTGGCTAATTTGCACTAACAACTCCACTTTAGCATACAAAGCAACTACCTCACTCCTTGCACAAGAACACCCACGACAAAAATGCACCCACACTGCTTAACTCACCCATTTCGACTTACAAAACACTCCTAATCTGCCCTCTTGATAGCACCCTTCAAGCTGCAGGCAAACCCTCAGCAAGCAATGGTCAATATACGAAGAGCGAGAGAAGAGCAGGGGGATGGGGAGAAGCAACACACAAGATTGGGGCAAGTGAGTGGTATTATTGCATAGAGAGTAGTACAACCGATGTATGCAGCTTCAATGGAAAGCTTGGCATCACACAAGCTTCAAGCTTTCACTTACTCACACAGGCAAAAAAGCCCTTAAATTTTCTCATTTACAACCTTTTACTATAGGGGTACCTCTAAGAGGCCCAAAAAAAGAAAAAAGGGTGAGTTTCTCTTGCCGTGGCCTTCACTTAGCGCTTCTTTTAGTATTTTATTGCATTGCTAACACTTGGCCTAGTTTGCTTTTGGAAAAATTTACATGGTGTGCAGATTGGGCTTTGGTCCTTCCATCTTGGCCGGCCGTATCTCCCTCCTTTTGGTCTTGCATCTGGCTTTGTCCACTTGGCCCTCAACTTGGCCTTCATGCCTGTTCTCGGATTCTCTTCCTCGCTCTCCTTGGATGCTTGACCCCTGCGGGACTTGCCTTTTACCTGAGGGGGGAAGGCAATAGCGATATCGCTATTGCCCCCTCCCTTTTCCTCAAAATATGTGGCCTTTGGCGGGCGCGGGCACCGCCCCTTACTGCCTGCCACGTCATCATCTACCTCAACCACCATGGGCTCCACCGTCGCCCTGCCTCGCCGGCTACGCCGCTCAAAACTGCCACCGACGCCACTGTCATGCCGCGCGCAGCGTTCAGGCATACCCGCCATAGCTGCGCCCAAGCCCACGAGCTCCAAGAGCTCCTTCTCCTTGTGTACCAATGAAGGGGCCACGCCCCTGCCTATATACCACAGGTCAGGTGCTCCCGCTTTCGCACATGGGTTTTTACCCCCGCCACGTGGCGGCTGCTTAATGCCTTGAGCCTCAAGGGCTTCAAAAATCCAAAAAACATCTTTGTTTTTTTAACAAAAAACTTTTTTTTTTTGTTTTGCCTGCCTTTGCCTGGACACCATTCTCTGCTCCCACCTCCTATTGCCAAGCTGCAAGGCCCGGGTGAAAGCTTGCACTGACGCCTTGCTTTTCCATAATATGCACCGCTACTCGACCCTTCCATGCCCAAGATCCGAGGCCACCAAAACATGACCAAATCATCTGCAATCGGTTCCAGGCAAGGACACCCAATCTTCCGACCTCCATATCTTTCCGCTCCGGACTCCGTTTGTCATGCGGTCACTTCCTGCAAGCTCTATATGACGTACACCCTACTCTAGAACTTTGTCGAGGCTCAGAAGATGCCAGATGGCACACTTTCCAATGTGGCCAAGTGGGCTCAGACCCGGCCCCCGAAAAAACATCAAAGGATCATATCTTGCAAACCATGGCTCCGATCCACCATCCGAAAAGACCGGTAGGCTCCATGAATTGAGCTCTACACATCTATACCTCAAGTTCCACTTGGACCACCTTTGCCCAGCTGCTCTGTCCGGCAAGAATCTGCAAACCATCAAAACTTCAACCTTCAATAACTTGGGCTCTGTAGCTCGGTTTGATGAACCGTCTTGACCTGTCCCTTCAGCACTTCAAGCCCTTCATTCTTGAACCTCAAAAGTGCAATTTTCATCTCTTTCACCTGCTACCCCATTTAGCCCCTTATGTAGCCTTTTTTGGCCTATAAGCCGCATCATGCACACACTTCCGCTGCTACCTGCTATCTCGTGACCTTCCTGGCTGCTCCAATCCTTTGCCATGCTTTTGCTTACCTGCATATATCTGTCCATGCCATCTTCTAGAGTCGACACACTTTGACTGCACCAATGCCACAGAACTTGAAGGAGACCCTACTAACACCAATAGGTCGCTCTCCATAAGGTCCGTGAACCAAAATCCCAACCCTAAACACCTGCTGCAAAATCACATAGGATGTCTGGCCGAAATCTGCAAGTCGTTGTTTCTGAAAACTAAGGTGCCTAATGTGTAGCTCTACGCAATGCGAATGCATGGATATGCTACAATGCAAAAATGGACGACGTACGCTCGCAAAATTACCAGATGAAGCTCGTAGGTCAAGCTCTCAAAAACCGGACCGTACACCCGCAATGTAGGTATCGGCGCATAGATCTCGTTTTGGGCAACACGCTGCACTTCTCCACACTCGATTCTGACCACCGGTGCACGCGTAGCATCAAGATGAAGCTCTCACTCTCTCTCGTACACAGTACGCTCACTCACAGACAGTACTCTTTTAAAAATGACAAAGCTCTTTTCATTAAGGTCAAAAAGTGGTATAAATACCTTACAATGTCAAACCCTAATGTTTCAATTTTACCATCTACTCAATCTAAATGTCAAAAATGCGATACAATCTGGAAACTTCTGTAAGCCACAATATTTACAAAGGTGAAATGTCGATTTTTCTCAATAAATGAATAATTACAAAAAAATAATATTCCACCGAGCAGTCATTTTCCGTAGGGTGTGTCCAACCGTTAACAATAGAAAACCAAGAATCTAGTAAGAAAGCTAGATTACAATATAAATAAGAAAAGGTCATTTGGTTAGAGGCTCATATACATGATAATGATAGTGAGAATGGGGAGACTCAAGTAGTGCATAATACACCCCTAATGACACTTTTAATGTGAAGAAACATAATGACCCCACCTGCCTATACTCGTTTATTAAATGGATGTTGCGTTAGAATTTGGATGTCTATTTCTTTCAAGAACATAAAATGAATAATAGAGATGGCAAAATTTTGCATTAAAGAGGAATGCTTTGTTTTTAGAAAAAAGGAAGAAAATATTATTTTTGTTCATCATATTGCACAATTTCACGCTTTCAAGGCATAAAGGCCATAAGTCGTACTAACTCTGTACCGAGGAATTTCAGAACTTTCATTGAAGACTCTATCTAGTATCTATGTTCCCGCCCAAATATGACTTTGAGTAGCTCTACTTCCCTCTTAACTTTTTCCTTTTTTCATATTTGCGCTAACCTTTCTGTTTATTCTAGTACATACTATGACTACTTCTCGAAGGCCTAGCACTACCATTGACTCTGTTAGTATTTTTAACAATTATACTATAGATGATCAAGCATGGATACTATCTTGAATAACTATTGGAAGTTGGGTTCTACTGCAAACTAGGAGGAGGAAGAGGAGGCAACGCAATGATTTTGTGGAGGCTTTCAAGGGACAAGTTAAAGAGTTTAAAGTGTGTGCACAAAGCAAGCGAGTGAAAGGGGTCCTCATACAACATGCTTTCCAGCATGCAAACTTAAGGTTGCAAATATCTCCTCCAAATTTTCCAAGGCATCGACCCAACTGTAAGTTATTTTGAGCATGTCACTTAGTGCATGATTATATTCGAAGGTTAAGTGGTGGTGGTATGTTTCAGATATTTATCCATCAAATAGAACAGATTGGCAATCAGTTGAGAGCATAGTTTCCATGCATTTATTGGTGAGAAAATGTACCAAGGAAGACAACATAAAGAACTTGCAGATAATGGAATATTCTTTTATGACATGTCATATGTGGAACCGAGAACTTCCATTGGTTGGGATCGTGTAGCTCCTTTGTCACTTCCATCCTTTGACAGCAAGGATTGGTCTTTGTCAACTTCGCAAACTAGTGAAAGCTTTAGGAATAAGTTGTTTCAGGATATACAAAAGTCCCTCAAGTATTCAATTGCCACAAAAATAGTTCGGCTCGCACTATTTATGCCTCTTGAAGTGTTTGTAGATTTTTTCTTGGATGAGCATATAAGAACTACCGCAACAATGTTCATTTGCAAGTCTGAGAGCTGTTTGGACTTTTTATATGATAATTGGGATAGGAAACAATCACAGAGCAAAATCTGTATTTTGCAAAAGAAGTCCATAATTTGCAAGTTCATTATAAGCTCTCAAAATTTCATAGTGTCGTTTTACTATTTTAGATATCATCTTCTTAGTGAGCAGCTTATTCCACTCAAACAAGATACAGAGTTTAGCCTCAAGAACAAACCTTTATCAATGGAGCTCTACTTTTGAGACAGTCTACTTACTGTGATGGAGACAATGTCAAGCACAACTCTTGCACAACTCAAGGTAGATCTTACATGTGAAGAACTTCCACTTTTGCCGGAATTGTATGCATTCAGTCTCAACAATAGAAAGGTGCTTACTAAATGGATGAATTTTGATTGTCTTTAATACATTAAGACAGAATCTAACTTTTTCTTCTTTTCAGATTCCAAGACGCAAGGAGAAAACAACATTTTGTAAGGAGTCACTCACAAATGCACTTCACTTAATTGCTTCCACTGGAAGCTAGGTCACATACCTTGTGCACGCAATGATCTTTGATGCCATGAAAACCATGATGTACTCTTTAAAATGACTAATACAGAGACATTTTGTGGTGGTCAAACAATGTTTAAAAAATATACACTTTTCATTGTCTCAAATTTTACAAATGTGTTGTTTCTGTAAAGATTTATACAAGTTATTGCTCCCTTTCCCCGCTATTGTCCTCTCCCCCAATTTGTGCCACTGGTCTCATGTCCTCTCCCCCTATTGTTGCCACTGGTCCCCTGCCCTCTCCCTTGGTTTGCTGCCACCGCTCCCCTCTCCTCTGCTCCGATTGCTACTACTTGTGCCTGTCGGGACACTGGTCTTGGGCATCCTTTTGTGTCATTCAAAATCATGGGCCTCTTCCATGGCTTCCCATGCATCTTGCACCTGTGAAGCTTTTCTCTGTTATTGCTCTTGCCATCGATGTGTAGCCCATTCCTCTAATTCTGTGGCATGTGCATAATATTGATTATTGCTTCTTGCATATTTCAAACATCTTCTTGAGTCTGATTGTAGCACTGCATCATTTTGTTAAAGCGATCCTGTTCGAACTCCTCAGCACTCGCCCCTTCCTCTCTTGTACGTATGTTTACCGAGATTATAATATGTTGGATGGCCATTACAGAAAAAATATCGCACATCATTGGGGGTGTAGTTATGTAATTTAAGTTCCTGTAGAAGCGTGATAATAGGAAATAAAGTAAAGATGTTTCTTCATACAAACGTTGCACCAAACAATGAAACAACATGATTACTTACCTGCAGTACATCCAAAATTTGAGTGAGGAGCAACAAGGCATTCAAACAAGTTTGCCAGCCACAGCTATAGTCATCAATGTGCGTGGGCACGGTTACCCGTTCGTGTCGAATGGTATTTCCTAGATCATGTTCTAACAAAACATGCTCTACACAGCATACAAGTTTTTTTGCGGCACTACATACATAACCACTTGAGTCATCAACACATTACAAAGAGACACTACTTACAAATGTACCCAGATGTGCCTTACATTTTTACACAACCGTGAAACGCCCTGCTTTGCCCGAAGTTTTCGTAGTAAACAATATTATCTTCAATGTCAAATAACAACAGACTCCAATGATCACTACACCAAAACCATCAAAGATGAGGAGAAAGATTCTAAATGCAACATGGGTTTTACAAGGCAAGAAAAAACTCACGATTGATTGTATGCAGTGACCAGAAAGCGCACCCATTCAGAGCCAAAAAGGAAACTCCGTTGTTCTGCAAGATAGGCGATATCAGCAGATCGATTACGTATACTTTGTTTTGAACCTCAGGGGGCAGAAGCAAGACAGCGTGCCTAACATGAATCAATGGTAGAGATTAGACTTAAGATATTTTAGCGGGTTGTCATTGCCACAAACCCATGAGTCAATACCAAGCAACTGGGCAGCTATCGAATTCCATAAGCCACCGACTTGCTTAGTATTTACCCATGTCTTAGCGGTAGTGAGCCATATAATGAACCAAGCGTGACTTATAAAGAAAAACTTGACGACTGTTGCAAAGACATGGGTCAATATCGAGCGAGTAGTATCACTATCCAATTTCATAAGCCACTGACTAGCTTGGTATTGATCCATGTCTTGGTAGTGAATGAACCAACCGTGACTTTTAAAGAGCATGAGAATTACCAAAGCAATGTTGAAGACCCCATCCGTTGCGTTGGAGTTGGTAAAACTGCGCACGCACAGGAAGTCTTGTTGATTGAGGTTGAAAATACAGGCCTGCTCTGACCTTCTAGCCAGCAGTATCTGTGCATGCAGAGGCGCTGCACTCAGCAGAACTTGCAACTCCTCTTTGTTCTCTTCGTTGATTTTCTCTAAAATAATTGACTCATCTGATAAAGGCTCCTCGTTGGATGGCCCTTGTGAAGCAGAGCCTTGTCCTTGCCTTTCTTGAGCTTTATCCCTGGCTGCCTCAGGCTCCTCCCTAACAGCCTTAGGGTCCTCCCTAACAGGCACAGGCTCTGGATCATTTTCCTTCAATATTGGTTCCTCCATAAATGCCTCAGGGTCCACCCTGGCTTGCTCTTGCCCCTCATCAGCCCTTACTAGCTTCGGATCCTCCATGACTTGCTCATTCTGGGGTCTAGTTGGCTCCTCCATAACTGTCTCTGTTTCTTCCATGATTGCCTCGGGGTCCACCCTAGCTTGCTCATGCCCCTCTGCGGCTATCTCAGCCTACCCATCTTTGCCGTTTCTCTCGATCGTGTCCTTCTGCTATTTATTTCAGCCCTAGACGGCTCTGTCTATTGTGTACAAGGATGGAGAGGGGGGATGTTCAGAATTTCCATGGTTCTACTATCCCGGATAGGTACTGGCTGAAGCATCCCATCATAGCAAAAACGCAACCTCCGAAGAGTATCAAAATCCCGCGGCATGATAGTAACGTGGTGTGCATGGGCAGCCAAGATATATCCATCGCTGAAGAATTCAACGAGGTAGTCTTTTGCAATTTCTTGAAGGCAGAAAGGTGCACTGTTGGCCCATTGCATGCCGACTCTCCAGTGCTTGCAAATCTCTCGCACTACTCACTGGAAAGGAAGACGTGGAATAGCCTGTTGAACGTGTCGTTCGATTCTTTGCAGCTCTTGCAATACACCTCTGTGCGCCTCATATCGGTGTCTTCTTGCTTAAGCATTCAAAGATTCACCTGTTGCCCTTCTAGGCGTGGCCTTTGCACGAGGAATCTCTACAAATATCATTAAAAAAACAACATTTCATTTGTCAACACAAGGGACTTCAGATTTTAGAAAAGGTTAGTACCAAGTGAACAGGTGCATCGAATAGATTTTTCCTTCCCTTATTCGCTTGCTACTACTGACCTCAGACAAGTGTAATAGCAGACATCACTTATATTTTCTGAGGTTAGTACCAAGCGAGCAGGTGCATCGAACAGAGTTTGCCTTCCCTTATTCGCTTGGTACTGACCTCAGAAAAATGTATAGCAAGCAAACAGGTGCAACAAAATACCAATGTGAAGGAGACCTTTAAGTCCATGTTGTCCTAACTGTCATGTCATGCCCTCCCATCACCTCCCCTAATCTAGGGGGGGTGGTACCATTGCTTATCCCTGCCACGTCTACCTCTTATGAAAATGCATGGCAGTACTCCAACCCACCACCTCAGATAGCACTCATTAGCCAGAACCCAGGCCCTGCTTTTTAGGCATGTCCATCTAGTCTAGCTACCCAGTAGTTTTCTGAGAACCTCCCTCAAGATTTCACAGAGAAACTACAAGAAGCTTGGGATAGTGGTGATACCTTTCCAAGGGACACTCCCAGAGCGCCAGCAAGACCGCATTCAGGCCCTTGGTCCTCCCCCAATGGTATCCTTAGTGTTATGGACTGACACGGCCCGATATTGGATATTGTCAACACGGGAGTCAATCCTCGAGGTATGCCGCTAGTAATTCTGCCTGCCTCAACTGCCAAACCAACACCCCCATCCTTTCCCCCTTAGCAACAACCCTTGGAAGCTCAAAAATTCTTTCCTTTTTGTTCCCAATTTTCAAGCTCCTAGTTTGAAGATCTTATTTTCTAAATGCTATGCAGGATGCTAACCTCAAGGTGGAACAAATGAGGATCCACAGGCATAGAGTCTCAATCCTCAAAGACACTCTAGAAGTAAGAAGGGCTGAAGAACTGCAGGGATTTCTCATCGAGAATGGCTCTCTAGATGTTATCTATAATTGGACAAGAGATGAAGGATGAAGTTCTTGATCTAGCCAGTAAATATGAGGATCTGAACTTTGCTAACAAGCTTCAGGAAAAGATAGAGTGGCTGTGAAGGAAAAGGATTAACTTCTAATTGTTTATTGCCAGTTGTATCCCCTGGAAATTAGTAGGCTACTTTTTGTAAAGTCTGAAACTTGGCCTTTGCGTCTGTCCCTAGTGTTTTCTAACTCAAAATCCCCTACATGGGTGTTAAGTTGTAATTTTTCTTCTCCCTTATAAATTCACAATGCGTATTTGGTATTAAAAAAAACACCCGCAAAAAATAGGGTTTACCTTTCCCTTATTTTTTTAGTAGTGGCCTCAGAAAAGTATAATACCAAACATCATTTATATTTTCCGAGGTCGGTACCAAGCGAACAGTGTGCATCGAACAAAGTTTGCCTTCCCTTATTTGCTTGGTACTGACCTTAGAAAAGTGTAATAGCAAACATCATTAATAAAGACGATGGTTAGTACCAAGCGAACATGTACAACAAACAGAGTTTACCTTCCCTTATTTGCTTGGTACTAACTACACAAAATACAAGTGCACAAAAGTGTAGTAGCATACCTCTTCACTATGTGTAGAGTTCTGCGTCACTAAAGCACTGCAAAACAGGAGTAAGAGGAGGATTCGCAAAAAGGAGGAGCACTAGAGAGTAAGAGGAGATGCGCAAAAAGGGTTGGGAGCACAAAAGAGATGGTTTGCTTACCGCATAGCGTCGATGGGGGTAGAGTTTAAACGATGGGCAGCAGAGAATGCGAAAAGAGACAGAAGAGTGCTCATCTGGGGCGAGGGTATAGTTAAAATGTTTGGTGGGGGTACTGCCTCTAAACTTATAATGCTTACCTCAACGAGGGTGACAACTTCACTTATGTGCATGATTACACCCAAGATTGTGGTTGGTAAAATGTACTGCAAGGGAATCTGAGCCCATTTATTACTAGTTGTCCTTGTGAGCGCAGCCCACATGCCTTTTTTGAGTGACCGCTTAGAGTCAAACGTTGATCGCCCTTGTAGTCTCCATCTCCATCTCCAAGTAGAACAAACAGATCGCCATTGCCTTTGTCTTTTCTGAGCTCTTTCCCTTGGCCACATCTCGTGATCCTGCGTTTAGAGTTAGATGCCGATCGCCCTTGCAGTCGCCATCTCCATCTCCAAGTAGAACAAACAGATCACCGTTGCCTTTGCCTTTTGTGCACTCTTCCCCTTGGCCACCTCTCGTGATCCTGCATTGAGCGACCTCCACTGGTTTGCGTCCTTTGCTGCCAACCAAGCGAATAGAGACCTTGAGGGATACTCGAGGCTCAATATTTGCTTGGTTATGACATCAAATACATGCCAAATTTTGAAAAGTAGTTTTGGCTTGCTTTTTCTTTCAGTCATGGGGGACCGCATCCTGTAGACAGACGTTGTGGCTACAATGGAAATTCAACTTGGGTCAGCCAGAACCAAGAGAATAGGGCCCTTCGGAGATTCTTGGGGCCCCTATTCGCCTGGTTCTGACTCAAGTGACGTCACCTATTATGACATTAGCGCACGCGACAGAACCAAGAAAATAGAGACCTTTAGCTCAATATTCACTTGGTTATTACACCTTATACATACCAATTTTGAATAGTATTTTTGTCTTGCTTTTTCTTTCAGCCATGGGGATCATAGTCCTAGAGATAGACATTGTGGGCGAGGATACATGTGAAGAAAAACTATTCACGTTCTTATACAACGCCCGTTCTCATCACCGTGCACCAGAACTATCAGGAATGTTTAATGCAGAGTTTTCTATATAGAGGATTACAGATTGCTCATTTCAGTACCTACAAACCCATTTGCAACAGTATGAGGCAGTCACTTGTGACAATTCCATGACAGTTGATGGCATGAGATATGTGCACCCAGCCGACCTTGACCATGACAAGAGTGCTTCAAGGATACTGAATCGTTGTCTAGAAAAGTGTCCCTCCAATGCACTGCTTGTACAAGGCAGGTGTGTGAAGCACTTCAAAAAGTGTCGCTTAGAGGGATTCTACCACGGGTTTGTGTGTTACTTATACTTGTAGACGGATGGTGAGTCAGAGAATTCCCAGTCAACAACTTTCGGTAGTTGTCCATTGGCACCGGAGGAAGAGGTAGAGGATGTGGAGGTTCATTTTGACCCAAAAGAAGAGCGGGTAGAGGTATTAAATGAAACATTTGATGCGGGCTTAACTCTTGCTTCTCTTGCAGATGCAGCAATAGGGTTAAAGCAAGAAAGCCCAAATAAGGAAGTGACTTTGCCTTTGAATTGCGCTCCCAGCTTTGCTATGGTGGGCGACACCCACTATGTTCTACTCACAGATATCATGCACGAGCTGAATATATGGGAGGACTACTGCCTAGCTGCAACTGCAAATTTTTGTGAGGCAGACATGGATTTGTGGATGATGATGGAGTGGACCTATTGCTAACACAACTGTCCACGACTCACAGTTTACTTTAGGGTGGCAACTAATCAAAGATACATTCAATGAAGAGAACTCCGGAGAGGAAAATTTGCCAACAAATGAGCAGTTTCAATTGACAAAAAAACAACTCGGCTTGGAAAACATGGGTAGGCCCGTGGCACCCAGAGCTCAGGTAATGAATAGTAAGTCATTCACTTGTGGGGAAGATCGATGTTGGAAATGGACGAGAATCAGATGGTAATTTTTGTCGTGCATTTAAATGGTATTGGAGATGGCCCGGTGATAAAATATCATATCAAATTTTTTGTTGATAGGTGCTAGTGTATGATGATAGTTTCCTTAGAAGAGCGGGAGGCTCACAGCAAGGGCTTGTCATTGGAGTCCAAGGCAAGGATGTGGTGTTGTCTCCCTACATCGGGCGTTTCAACCACAAAAAGGTTTGTAGAAACAATTCAAGTAATTGGCAACTGTACTCATCTCACTTACGGCCCATAAATTCATTACTAGTTTCATGTAGATCATAATATACCACAAGGAATACTCCGAGGACAATGCAAAGTTCCCACTGTTTGCAATGAAAGCTATTACAAGATTGTGTGGTGGGCACCCCCTCCCACTAAACGTAGAAAGACTAATTCTGATTGAGAAACAGTTTGCTCTACATGTCTTTGGCATTGGGTATGGGTGCCAAGCACTCAGAGCCCCCTATTTCATGTCCTACATAGCTCACACTCTGGTTGCAGGGGTTAAAGACCCGAAGAGGTTAGATCCATACAACAAGAGATTTTTTTCTGAGGAAAATCCATGCCTGATGCCCGTGGGGATGCTGCCATCAACAGAGGAACGGACTCGTCTACAGAGCGTGCACATCGAAGAGGTACAAAGTGAGCAAGAAGGAGGTGCATCGAAGAGGATAAAAACGACGGGCTCAGGTCCATCTTCTCCCGCTTGTGACTCATGATTGTCGCCACCTCGCATGGTGCTCCCCGCATTTGAATTTCCCCAAGCCATCTATTTATTCTCTTTGTGGATGTGTTGTAAAGACCGTGTAATTTCTGAAGTCTTAAGAAGCTCCTTCTGCTTTGCTCTATGAATTAGTCGTCTATAAGTCCATTAGTGTAACTCTAATAGGCTATTGGTCTTATCCTTTCCTCCCCCATGTCTAGCGTGCTTAAAATAACCTGTTCTTGCCATGTAGTGGGTTTTTTTCATGCCTTGCGTGGACCATATTGATAGTGAGCTGTATGTCTTGGCAAAATATGGACCATGACTGAACAATATGTGCTGCATTGAAATAAAACAAAATGGTCACTAGAGTATAATTTAAAATTTTGTTTTGTATAAGTAGAATGCTAAAATGTGTGATATGTTGCCCAAAGTGTTGTGTAAGCCACTCACCCACTAAAATTTCTTCCTCCA